>NW_020528845.1:0-25160 GCF_003368295.1 Carassius auratus | reverse complement strand
TACTGTTAGCAATTGATGTAATTTTTACAATAAATTTTACAACAACGCACTGTATTCATGTTTTGTTGTAAATGCAAGTGCATTATGGGAAATTAACGGACAGTCCTGTAAAATTATTGTAACTACACTGTAGAAGCATTTTTTTACAGCAACCGCATAGCATTGTGGGATCGCTGCTGTTTGAATTTTGAAATTACGCGGCCAACGGACGGTACTTTTTGGAAGAAAGAACATGTCTCAGGTATGTAACATAAAATTTGTTTTATAAGTCTTTATATATTAATACTGGTGATCTGAGTGAGTGCTGATTGTTTCATTTGGTATAATTCAGTGGAATAGGGTGAAGTTAGTTAAAATCGCGTCTTCATACTCGATCCAGATTTACATCGCAAGAACTTTACCCAGAAACTATGGACTTTTGAGCTGGAACTCGGTGTGCTTCCACCGCAGCTACCATGATCTAAATAAAGTTCTGGGTAAAAAAAAATGCCCCTCAGAAAGTCCCTGCTCGCGAGGTACTTGTTCAAAGGTAACGTTACTGAACTTTCGGGAGTGGCAATGCAGCATTGTAGTTTCAACCACCATTTCTTTTGATAATTTTTAAAATATTACTGACATCGTGTCATGAAAGGTATAACGTTAGTGTTTTAACTATTTCAGGCGAGAATGTAGTTGTTTAAAACTCAAATATGCGGTTTATTTTAAAAGACTGCGTCTATTAAAAAATGTGTTTCGCTGATGTCGGAGACGGTCAACTCCACGCGATCAGCGGGAGCTCAGGGATCATTAATCCGTCGGGAGCACTCTCAACTCGGTAGACATCTGACATTTGCCGCTGGCTGTGATGTCTCTTTAGTGGTAAAGCATAAAATATAATTCGTTTTGGGTGAACCGAACAGGTAATCTTTGGTCTTTATTCAGTTAATCTTTTAATATGTTAAAATGAAAATAGGAGACAATAGGCTACTGTTTGGTATATATTTTGTTTTATATAATGAAGGCCTAACGTTACACATTTCCCTGAACTTTATTTCTGCGGCTATTAATATGTTTAACGAATGAAAATGAGAACGAAAGGAGGCAGTGGTGTTTGATATCATATTTCGTCTTATTGAAATGAGGGGGGTCGGTGGAAACGCGTCATAACTGTACCACGGTCATGAACGGTCAAGGCAGAAGGAAAAGACTGAGCGGGAACAGCTGTAGACCGTCCGCAGGATCAGCTGCACACTGGCTGCTAGATGGAACATATGTTTGCTTGCTTTAAGCCCTGTTAATAATTGTCATATGGTTATATGTCAAAGAAGAAAGGAAAGGCTGTAATTCAACATAATCCTATTGCATCCTTAAAATGCCTAGTCTAAATTAGGAAAAACCATACCATAACTTATTCTCCCACCTGATAAAATTGGTACTTTTGCCCATCCTGCCAATACTGCCACTCATGCGTGTGTAGTGAAGGGTTCTAGTGCTCTTTTAGTTATCATATTGTGTATGCATTTCAGGAGAGGCACTAAGTGCAGACAAATGGATGATGTCTTTGGAAGGGACAACTGTGATGGGCCCCACAACAACCTTCTGAATGGAGTGCAGCGACCTTCACTGTCTACATGTTTAACTAACAGTATCCTAAAGAGGCCTCAAACACTAAAGGTATGTTTAAACTGTTTGCACACTTATAAAGAAAATAGACTCTACGATATACTCTATGCATTGATGTCAAAAGACAGGTTTCCATCCAATTCCTTTGCACCTTTTAAGCGCATTCGTAGAAATTTGGCAAAGAAACCCTATAACTGGAGAGCATTTCCATCAGCTCTGTTATGTAAATTAGAAATGGACAGGAGAGTAGTCATGAAACGCTGTGGGATCAAAACTTAAGGGGCAACTTAAAACAGCCGATAGAGTTGCAACAAATGTGCATTTATGTTGCATTTATTAGCAAGTCAATCCACATAAAAAGTTTTATTCACATTAGAATATTTTGTGAATTTGAACCGTTTCCATTCAGGATTTTTTTGTTTGTTTTCAAAATGTTAAAATGTGCATTAAAAAGCTGGATGGAGACAAAGCTATTGCTATTAAGTGTCTAACATAGAGTTGGTATTGCCCTGCAAGACATTTATGTAAACACAGAGAAGTCTGACAGACAGCAGTTTAACATTACAATTTTCATTAAGTCAATTTTGGGGGTTAAAGTCATTAGATGTGATTTTACTTTTTCCTTTCTCTTTGGAGTGTTACAAGCTCTTGGTGAATGAAGAAGATCTGTATAGGGTGGCCATATGCGCCGTTCATACGGGACACGTCCCCGCCAGGATTTTAATATTGCCTAAAACATCCAGGTCGATCGAGAGCTAAAGAGAGCAGAACAGACAGCTCCTTAAGCTTTTGAAATTGCTCTCATGTGTTTGTTCGTTCGTTTAAATTGAAGCGTCACTCTTAAACGCTGTTTCTTTAAAAAGGGAAACTACTTTGTTTGGCCTTCCAAAAGAGAACACGACTAGAAATCATGTTTATATCACATTTATAATGGGTTTGACATTATAATGAAATAAACATTATAATTAAATGTTTGTCTCGTTGCTTCGGCCGGACAGGGCACAGTATGTTAAGTGGCATAACATTTCAGTCACATGATAGATAGATTGGATAGCTGGTCAATCAGAGCACACTTTGCTTTTCAGAACGATGAACTTTGTAAAAATCAACACGTTTCAGAAGGCGAGGAGAGGAGTACCTGTAGAGGAGAAACAATAATGTGTTTTTTTAACCTTAAACCGCTTAAACATTTCATTACACCAAATACACAAAATAATGTTCTTTTTAGCAACGTCATATGACCCATTTTGCAGACACTTTTGTCCAAAGCGACATTCAATTTACAGTGCATACAGTGACATTATATATTTAAGAAAAACAATGTAAAAGCCAATGTAATTCTAAATGTTATGTTGTTAAATGTGTTGATGTTAAATAAATACATCAACGTCATTTTTTTTCTACAAGCAAGTTTACTTTTTATGTTTTTTTTTTTTACACAGTATTTATCATTACCTGATATGAAAACTTGTTTTTACTCTCTCTGTTTTCAGAGCTTTTTGTGGAATCAATTCCCAAGATGTCAGCAAAGCAGAGAAGAGACGGAGGATCAACGCACCTGTCTGCACCCTATTAAGAAGGCCCCTGGGTTTTGAGTTGATGGGCTAGTATTGATGCCCACCCCACACCCCACAGCTTCCCCAGTTCAAGGACTGGTTGGGACCTTTTGTTATTTATTACCATGTTCCGCCCTGATGATTAGACTGTCTGGAAGTGAGCTAGATTCTTCAGTGAAACTGTAATTTTGTTTGTATGAAAAAAAAAGATAAAATACATTTGTAATATGTGATGTTGCATAGTGTGTTAATAATAAAAAATAATAAAAAGTTGCCATTGTTTTGGTTTTAATTTGGAAGATGGAAAATTGCAGTATTTTATTATATTTAGAAATTACAATATTGTAATTGTCTCCTGTAAAATTACAGGAAATTCCTGGCAACTGAGTTGCAGTAAATTTAAATAAATTACAGCATTTTACTGTAATAATGCTACTTTAATCACAGTAGCACTGCTGTAAAAATACAGGACTCTATTGTATTAAAAAAACAATATATTACCTGTATATTACTTGCTGTAAATTCACGGCAATTAGTTGCCAGGAATTTCCTGTAAAATTACAATAAATTTTTAACAGTGTGGGCTCTGAACCAAAAGCATAATATTGCTGTGCACTGACGCTGTGCAGGCATCACTCAATGTGTGAACAATGTGGTCAGGAGCACTCTGTCAAAGCTGCTCATTGGATGGCCATTACTTAAAAAAAAAAAAAAAAAACATTAAAAAAAGAAGAAGAAGAATGGCGGGGAGGAAAAAACAGCAGATTAATCATGCTGTTAGCGATGAAGAAGTCGTCGCTGATTAATGCAGTTTGGCTTTTTAAACAAACAACTCCTGAGTGTGCGGTGTGCTCGGCATTACCCTTTAATTTAGAGAAGGTTGACTGGAGAATTTTTGTTTTTGCAGCTTCGCTGAAGCTCTCTACCCCCTTGTTCTTTACCCCCTTCTCCGGGGCTTTTTTCCCTCTCCCGACACCATATGGAGCAGGCCTCACAGAAACAATCCGCTAAAAACAACAGGCCTGCACTCAAACCGTTCCCTACTTTTTTAAAACCATGCGAGAATAAATTGCTCCCTTATTGTGCTTCTGCCAGTGGTCCAGGATAATTTTTGTGTTCTCGATCTAATTAGATTAGTTTGGTGCCAGTTCGGCATTACTGCAAGAAGGTGCCATACGAGAGGAGGAACATCAGGCTAATTGGCAGGAGGATACAACCCATTCCTCACCATTCGCCAGCAGGTTCGCTCCTCAGCCCTCTCATTACCGTCATTTTGAAACTATCTCAAAAGTCTGTGATAACCCAGCTTACTGTATTCTTACAGGCAGAAATTGGAGTCAAACTAGCGAGTCTCATTAGGCACGCTCATGAACAACACCTCTCAGTCCGTAAAGGCTCTGCTGTTTATCTAGCAGGCCTTAAATGCATAGAGATATGGAATTTCCATTGTAGTAGCAACCAACTCATTAGGAATGTAACAATTACTGGTTTGATGATAAATCAAGATAAAATTTCCCACGGTCAGGGTTACCGTTTCATCGATTACCACGATTAGAACAACTCGCGATAAATAAATAAATACTGTCCAGCATAAAGCACAGTTTTCAGTAACAGTCTCACGTACGCAGAGTTGGGCGAGAAATCTGGGAGGTTTTAAAAGAGTACTAAGGGAATTAATTAATTATATGAATGCACCTCTGAAGGTTCTCGCTGTCTTCATTTTGTTTTCATCTTTGCTCCATGTAATACCTAAAGCAGTTATAAATTTCTTCTGGTTATAAATTCCAGTCCTCGCGTCCCCCTGCTCTGCACATTTTGTGTGTTTCTCTTTTGGCTTCCTACGTTTGTTCTATTCGAACAAAGCGAAGTGGACACCACAAGATATTGCGCCATGATTCCAATTCAAAGCCAATGTATATGCTCCATTTAAAGTGCACTGAAGTGTGCGAGACATGAATTTAAATTGTATTTATTTACAGAGGTATATGATGTCACACTTTTCCATGTGTGAAGACGTTGCGCAGCACAAATCCGTGAATGAATGTTCCGAAGTGAAGTAAACTTAAACAGACTTCCCCAGCTCAAGGAGTAGGGAGCAATGAACACTGTGTAGAGAATGTCAACGGGAACACAGTTCATGCATGGAGCTCACTTCCAACGAGCTTATTATCTGAATCAGGTGTGTTAACAAAGAGAGACGTACAAAATGTGCAGCGCAGGGGTTCGCAAGGACTGGAATTGACGTAAAGGAAGTGTTCTTAATCACAATGCTGTTTTGTCCACGGAGGTTACGGAAAACAGCTGTAATTCAAATTTTCCATTAGCGCCACCTGCTGTCAGAGAGTGGATTTACCAAGACTTATTTTTACATTCAGTTTGTATGCTGCTTCTGACTGGCCAAAAACGGACCGAATTTGCATGGCCTGATATAAATCTTGACCAGTAGATGAAAAAAAAAAACAAGCTTATGTGGATTTTACACTAAACAATTCGGTTAAGTTACCTAGAACTATTTATGGAGCAGATTAAATGCATACAATAATTTATTAAGCAATTATCATTTTGACATATCTTTATTTAAAGACTGAAATGTGAGGTTTGACCTTTTTATTAAACTTTTTCAAAGCTTTATTTTAACATTTAAATTAGATCTCAACATGCTATTAAACTGTTGTCAGTCAAGTTGTCATTTAAAATTCAAACATCATTGGTAATGTTAATGTTGTATTGATAATGCAAACAAAAGGTAGTTTTATTTCTTGTTTGTTGATTTTTAAATATAAAACTTATACCGAAGTGATTAATGCGTCTGTACTTTTTAAAACATCTCCAGGACATTATAACAATACCATGATAATACTGAGAACCATAATAATTTTGGTCACTATAATCGTGATAAGAAATGTTCATACCTTTATATCCCTACAGCTCATGCTCGTATACTTATTCCACATTTTAAAAAAATATATATAATAATAATTCAGCGACTTTAAAAATGCATTACAGCATGTTCCTCAATGCACTTTTACCTTCAAATGAAAAGCCTTTTTCAAAGAGCATTCATATTCCTCAACAGTAACAAGCTGGTTGTTGAGCACTATACACCTGATTAAGGTCTTGCTGCATCAAACATTTCTATATGCACTGCAAAATTGAGAAACGGTGGAGGCGAATGATCAGACTTTTAAATGAACATTATGAAAACATTTGGCAGTCTGCCGCCCTGGGCACACTGGCACGCCATACATCACACAGACACCTACTGGAGAACTATGCAGACCACTCAAATTTCCCAACCATAACTCAACCAAATTATACAAAGCAAGGTACAAGTAATAAGCATAAGCTTTACCTCACGGCGTAAATCCATGTTTATACCCAAAAACGGGCATGCGAGTCAAAGAGATATTCCAGTGCATAGTAGCTGAACCTATAAGGATATGAGCATAAGTGCAGTCTATGATGTCGGTAAAATGCAATGAAAAGTGGGCAGTGATCAAAAAGTCCTCATTTTAAAAATACAGCCTACTTAAGTGCAAACCCACTATATGATGCTTAATGTGTAATATCAGTATCACAGGGAAGAACCATGGGCTGGACTAAATATCAGCCATGATTTAGCATTTATGGATTTAGCCTGGGTAGCACGCATGGTTTTAAAGCAAATTAAAATTCAATTAGCAAAAAAGAGGTGAGCATTTCTAAATATAGGGTATTATAAAACTGTAACTGAGTCATGAAAACAGATCTATTCATCTTTGAAAGCAGAAAGTCTAGTAAGTAAATAAATATAATATAAATAATAAATAGGGCTGCACGTTCTCAAGTTTTTCATTAACCGTTAACCGAGGCCCTTAGCGGTTAATACTCGGTTAACCATAGTGTGCCATAGTAACCGTAACCATAGTAATTTCCGGACATTGGCCGAAAAAAAAAGGAATGTCCGACAAAATGTTATCTCTCCGGTCAAATTGTCCTATTAAAACAATCTGAATTTGAGAATAAGCCTAAAATGTATAAGGCAAAAGGTAACAAGCAGACTCCGCGGCCGCCTCGCTAAGGCTACGACTATGACTATGTTTGACACGTACAATATTTGAAAATCGATAATTATTTATTTATTTATTTATTTAAATTACATTTATATCTGAATTTGTCAACCTATAGACTTTCAAATATCAAAATGTCATGAATTAATATGTATTTTTGTACAAAATGACATATAAACATATTTTCCTATTATACTTTGCCTGGAAACGCTTCCAACAAGGCGTCGGTTCTATTTCTAGCATGCACGCGTCGAGCCGCGCCTGAGCCGTGCGTTTCACGCAGGCAGTCGGCAAGCTCTAACCTGTTAACATGGGAACCGAATTAAAAACAGACACGCCACGCAGCTGAGATGCTTTCGCCACGCATCCAGTGTGTCCTGACCGGCCTAATGATGCCCGGGTGTTGGCTGTTGAGATTACAACAACGAGGTTGTATTTGAAGTATATCTAAGCACTGTATTGCAATACTTGCATTTTGCCCCGTCACAGCCCGCTTCTTCTTGTGGACATTACAAATGTCTGGGAGCGCTCTGGCGGTCTCTGGTGGTGCAAAAATGTATTACCACTAAATTCAATGCACGCCATTGACGTCAATTAACCGAGCAAAATGTTTCACTCGGTTACACAATTTTTAACGGTTAATCGGTTAACCGGTTAACCATGGACACCCCTATTAACTACTAAGTAAATATTATAACCATCCCAGCATCCAAATATATTTTTTATTATTCAAATAAAAATAAAAGTTGTGTGCACTCAAATAGTAAAATTTTAAGTCTTTAAATTAAAAAATTATTTGCACTGAAGGCATCAACATTCTGAGAAAGACAGACAACAAATTAAATAAAAAGCAAAAGATGAACACACGCATTACAACCTAGTAAACTCATATCAGGGGCCCCTGGACCCCTGTAATAGCGCTCAGGGATCTCAGATGACCTTCGACCTAGAAGCCTGTGTCAGAGTTCTGGGTGAAGGATCCACGGGGTTAATCTTGCCATTCAGTATCACCCCCACATCTAAGCATACAACACCAACTGAAACCACCAAGCACAAGCACATTCTAACCATTCCAGTGCGATGTGCATTCACACACAAGCAGGTTTTCCCCTGAAATCCAGACTGGAGAAGATGGCATATGTTTAACATTACGCAAATCTGCTGAAACGGCAGGGCACCAGAAAGAAAGCTCCACTGTGACAACATTCACAAAGGCAGGATCCCCTAATCACCGGCCGTTAGAGGTCGTTTGTTATTTATTTTGGCACAAGAGAAAGCAAGTCCACTATGACACATTCTCAGATTACCTCATTTAAGAACGACAACTGCTCGCAAACCAGACCACAAAGAATGCGGCTGCTTTCGGAAATTCAGATTATTGCATTTCTACGTTAATTAGCTTGAGACTGAAAATCATGTGTGGTGGTAATGAGCAAGCAGACAAAACACTTTTAAAATTAAAATCTCAGCCGAAAAGAAGAGTGTCAACTTATATCCTAATAACACTTATAGTTATAATGATTCATGACGCATCATAGCTACTTTAAAACACAAAAACCAACAAATGCAAAAAAAACGTCAAACATCTCCAAAAAACTATCGATTTTTGACCAGGACTATTGGATGTCATGATCAAACACACAAAAACAGACTTCAGTTTATCTATGTGCTACTTTGCATATTTTTATGAGCGATGCAGACATATCTCCTGAGAGGAAGTCTGTCGAGTCCAGTGTTTAACAAACACAGAGGAAGAGAAGAATACCAGACCACAGTATCACCTGGTCCACAAATGTACAGCTCAAAGAAAGCCCCCACAGACTAAAAAAATACTACATGTGTGGCCTATCTTATTACCCTGGAGAAAACCTACAGACAAACAAATTCAAGGAAAAGAAAGTCAGTAAATTCTACTGTTCCACATAATAAACGCCAAAGCAGGGGATGATTGACTCACTGAAGATCAAAGCACTTTAACAGCTTGAGCTATCTAGTGGTCTAGATTACTGCCCTGAACTACAGGAAGACTGGGTTAAAACTTACAATAAATAAAGTTTTAAAGCTACATCCCCCTCAAACATAACACCATTAAAAACCTGAAGACAAGCATCACGTCCGTCCCTGTTAATACTATGTATTCGTTTAGAGGACTTGCAACATGAATTGCATTGAAAACCACAATGCCACAAGCTGCCAGAAATCCCTGCACTTTTGTAACACACAATCGTAAATATACATACCTCTGTTAAGCATTGGGTTATAGCATTATCTCACTCAAATCCAACAGGGAGGCAGATATCAAAGCTGTCAGAGTATCCAAAGACCCTTCCCTGAGGAGCCCTCTGAGGTATCCTTTATTCCACATCCATTCTGGCCTGGGAATCATTCCATTTTTTCCCCCTCAGTGTTCAGAAAGTTTACTCGCTCTACATTCGTGGCTTGTGAAACGCGCCGTCCCGTACTTCCTTTTCTCAGAAGACCTCACAGGTGCAGATGATCCGAAGTACAAGGGGTGACCACACCATGTCGTTCCTCTCGATCACTGTAACAAAACAAAAAGTCACCTTTAGCATTAAAGAAGTCCCCTTTGTAAACAGCACTTTTTGAATATTTTTTAAGAGGGAGAGTTAAAATATAAAAACCACATATTAAGACTCACTGAATAAAATTGCAAAAACTAACTTTCAGAAAAAAAAAAAAAATGAGCATGATATACCCCAAAACTCAGAATCTTGGAAAAAACTCAACATGGACACTGCAATGCACGCATAGAGAGCAGAGAGAACTCCTGTGTCATGTACTCAGGCAGTCTGACAGCAGGTTTCATGAATGGGAGCTCTGACAGAATGGGCCCTCTGGCCGACCAAATTGGAAACAGGAAAACAAACATTCTCAAGGAAACCCCCCATCCCCCCACAAACCTTTTCTTCGACTCATTCAGTCCAACCTGTGTCAGGTTGGCAATAGTCAACCGCACCAGCCTCCAGACCACACAGATGGAGAAATTTCAGCCACCGTGAGATAGAGGGGGGGGGGGGGGACAAAAAAAAAGCAAAGCGAAAACTTGTTTGCGAGGTAAAAGAACACACACTGCGATAGAAAGGGAAAAAGGGAGAAAGAAAAAGAAGGCTAAACTGACTCATCAACGTTCCAGAGGGGCCGGCGGACAGGAGGATCGGCGGACGCACTAAATTCAGCATGTCGGAATGGGGAAGAGAGGAAGTGGGCACTGCTGGAAGATCTAGACTGAAAACTTTCAGAAAGTTTCTGATATGAAGCTGAGCAGGGAGACCTGTCCTGCATGATAAATCTAGCGTGAAAAAAAGGGGTTTTAACCAAATAAATAGTTACTGATACCCACACTTTGGTATAGAAGTTCAGGAAAGTCATCTTATATAGAAAGCAAATCTAACGGGAACCACTAGTTTAGAAAAACCACACGCAGGCAAAGTGTCAACACATCCGATCAATAGAAGGTTTATCGTAACATCACTGTAACTTGCATTTTCAATACAAATGTCAGTTATTTTTAATTCCTCAGAAAAAAAAAGTAAGCTTTTGTCAATGAGTAAGACTGGAGATTTAGGGGAACTTCGATTTCTTTTTCTTCTTCTTCGCTTGCAGTGCAGCCTACCACTCTACTGGGAATGAGAGAGTTTTCAGTCAGCAAACTTTACCAGATGTACGCTAACCACGAAAATATTACACGCCACATAATTAGCCTAACAAGTGGTGTCAAACAGCTCTGACAGAGTCAGAGACCCAAACCATCTCTTATCTGGAGGAGTTGTTAAATAGACTTGAGATCCTTTTGTGACGCTTAAAAATTAGCCATCAAACTATAATATGAATGTAGAAGCTAAACCTATAGTTTTTACAGGATAAAGGAGGTTGCTGTGACAACACAGGTCAAAGGTCCTTGTGTTTTATTCCCATACAGGGTGTGAGAAAAAAAGGGAAGAGATCAAGATTTATTCTAAAAAAAGCAGCGCTTAAATTTAAAGCACTTAATTTGGATTACAAAAACCTTTTCGATGTTAGACTCATATAGCACCCCTAATTGACTTCACTCACACAAAACTCATGCACATTTCTAGTTATTTCTCTTCAAATCCATCTATATTGCGTAAAAGTTTAGCGAGAAAATCCATGAGGCCGGCAAGTCTTTGCAACATATCAGCTATAACTCACCATAACAAGCCAATATAACACACATCCAGAGAAATTTAGTGACTTTAGAGACAAGGGATGATCTCTGTGAACTGTGGTCCTTTTCTTCTTGAAAATCCAGAGGAAAAAAGACTAGCTATTCAAATGCAAGCCAAATCAAATATTTGTTATAAAAGCTTTTATGGGCCCCAATTATTAGGAGCTATCTCCGTGTAAGCCTCCGCATTTCATCAGGTGGATGCAAAGGAAAATGTCTCTCATGTTAGGAGAATTCTAACCACAAAAATACAAAACAAAGGAATTTCTATAAAGCCGTTGATGCATAATTTCAAAACACAAGCAGTGATGGTAGTCTTGCCTGTTGCCGTACATAGGGAGTGGAAAAAAAATACTATGCTGCTCCGTAAAACATATTTCAAAAAAAGATTATACTATTAACAAGTTTTAAATCACAGAAAAAACCTTATTCAATTTAGCCAATAACAATCTGAATTTTAAGTGCCCTATTTCTTTGCAACATTGGATTTCTTATTCTAAGTTTTTATCCTTTATATTCACTTTGAATCAACAAATAAATTAAAATATATGCAAAAATAATCATCTGGTCAGAGTATATTTCCTAACAACCTAGAAAAGTAAAGATTACAATATTTTGAAATCATCAGCTAGTTACAATATCTTCTTTCTTTGCAAGCAAACACCTGAATTTCATATGTTAGCGTGATCCATTCTAAATCTCTGTCATTAAAAAAGTCCCCTACGATTTATTTTCATTCGCCCTACGGCTTCTTATTCAACGTCACTAACGCCACATGAATCTGCCACAGGGACACAAGTGGCAGATCCCAGTGCAGAGAAAAGTTACCCAAAAAAGAAGTTGTGCAAACTCAGAAGCCACGAAGAACAAAATGGAAGACCCCCACTGCTGCTTTCTCCCTCCACCAAGGCCCAAATTCATTTGTCAGCCGTAAAGTTCCTGACTATACACCGCTGATCTATTGCCTCTCTCCAAAGAGCTCACAGATGTAGAGTCATTTACATTTCAAATACACCTCGAGCATTTCAATCACTTCAAACACCCCTTATCAGACAACTCATGTGGATCTTATTCTTCAATGTAGACTGAGAAGTGAATCTAGCTGAATGGATAGCAAGGTCGAATTCACATTTTTGAGTGTTTACATTTTGAGTGTTTACGATGCACAAGGAATTAAGTAATATTCCACGCAGACAGAGATTTTTCTTCTGATCTCTACGTTGTTATTCATGTAAAATGACAATGAACTATTCCATGCATGAAAATACTTTATTTTTTATTTTTATCAAAGTTTAAAAAAAGTAATGTTACTGCAAAAAGGGTTTAGATAAAGTGACTGCAACTGCAGTAGTCTGATGATGACAGCTGAGGTTCCCTATTGACTGTTTCTGAAACTATGTTTACATTTGTGAGTTTCTCTACATTTCTCTAAATGATGAGCCGCATTTGCCTGCACAGGCTTTGTCATTAAGAAACCTTCACCGCCACACCATTTCAGAAAGAAAAAGAGAGCATATCATTTCCAGACTGCCCGAGTGTCGCAGTTATCACAGTTTACAGGAAACAGAGCAACTCATCTACTGGAACCAACATGGGATTTTGTTTCATAACAATCAGATACAGGTTACACTTCGGTACAGCTCATTTAAGTGAAGTGTGGGTGATTTTATCAGTTTTAAGATAAATACTTGTGTCCACCCACTTGAACCAACTGATGGTATTCTAATGTGAAAGTGATTGTAAAACCAAATTAACTGGAAACAATACCACAGTTGCAGAACTGAGGAACGTTGCAACAACCCAAAATCCAAACAATGTTACAAACTGTATAGGATATGACAACACTCACATATGTAAACAAATACCTTGTTAAAACGTGTTGGAGTCGTTTATAGTGTTCCTGTCGTCTGTAAAAAAGTTTCTATTGATGAATAACATCAACAAGATAAGGGGAAAACGACTACTGAACATGCCAAGAATAAAAGATACAATTTCTATGCACATGCCTTCATTTTTGAGGATTAAAACGGAGTTAATTAATTTCCTTGAACTTCTGTCAAGACGTTTTGGAGAGTGATAAGCTTCATCACGCCACTTTAGTCACGCCACACGAAACTTTGTGAACTACAGCCCCCCCAAACACACCTAAGTGCGAAAGTTGTCCACAGTTACTAAAACAAATAAAAAGTCTTACCATTAGTTATATAGTCACAAAAACACACTTCCAAATGAGAAAATAGGATTCTTATAAAGTCAGGACGTTACCGCTATTCATAAACTTTTCCTCAGAGACTTGCTGCACATCTCCATTGCCTCGAAGAACGCAATGAAACAGAAAGGCAGCTTTTCGCTACCTGCCTTCGAATAAAACCACAAAATAGCGATAAAAACCCCCGTTGAGATTCGTGGACTGTCATGTAAACAACCCGAGACTCTTTGTATGTGGAAAATGAAGTGTAACGTTCAGCGCGTTGCCATGCCTACGCGTTTTCTTATCTTACATCAGTTACGGAAAGTTTTCGAAGTTTGTGTGGAAAGCGCCATTCAACTTGAAGCATCATTTACGCAAAAACAGTAGCCTACACACTAATGAAACTTTCTACAGCAGTAGCTATGCGCCGTTTAGCTAACTTTAGCGCGCAGTGCAACCGGTTTACACATAAACAATGCAAATAAAAGGCGCCTCGCGGCTTAACTTCAATTTACAAGAAACGAAGAAAAACGATATTACTACATTCGGGATATTATCTTGCGCAAAACCCATTGCAACACAGATTGAAATAGCTGAAAAGAAATGGGAAGGAAAAAGTAATCCAAAAACCTCTTCGTGTGTTTACTCTCAACTACTGGGAGCTAACAAGTCGTCAATTTCGATTTGCAATTTAGCCTCAAAACCCAAATGGCACGCAGAAATCCGAAGAGCCGTGCTCTTATTTTCATTGCAAAGTAGCAATCAACTGATTCATCACCAAATCCCTTCGCCCTTCTCAACATTACATAACATTCACCCCCTAAAAGCCATCAGGAACTACAGCTAAAATCCACATCGTACTTCTGCCGTGATCGCAATGCTCATTGATTCGCTTTCTCCTTACCTGTTGATTAAACTGCAATAGTCTTTGCAGTCTGAAAGATGGTGGAGCTTTGGCGTGAGCCATGAAGCGTCTTTGTGTTGTTTGTTTGTTGATCTCGGGGAATGATTTCTTTTTTATGGGGATGTAAGATTGCGAATTGCTCCCGTACACGTGAAATCTTGGGAGACTGTGTTTAATAGTAAAAACGCCTGAGTCTGGGATGGAAAAAAGGAGGTTGGTTTTTTGCAGTGATCTCAGTTCTTTATCAGAAGTGTTATCGCTTGTCAGGACCTCAGACTCCAGGCATTACGTCAGTTTCAAGACACCAACACTATTAATATCAAGAAGCCCTTGCGGAGGAAAGCGCCACCCTAGAGCGCGTTCTCTTAAAGGGACAGTGACCACTAAAACAGCTCCAGCACCACTCTGCAACTTCGCCATAGACTGCTGAAGAAACACACAGATCAGTCATCTAGACCAGAATCCGTTCTAAACCGCTGGTTCGCACTTCTGTTCTGAAAAATCTCAATGCACTGTAAATATTATTTAATCATGTTTAAGGGGAATTATATAATATCAGCAGTAATTTTCAGAACTGGTCTGAGGTTTGTCTCATGCAACGCATGTCTTCTTGCGGCCACCACAGTTTGTGTGACAATATAGTAAATTATTAATAAGTAATTAAAAAAAATCTATCTATCTATCTATCTATCTATCTATATCTATCTATTATATATATATATATATATATATATATATATATATATATATATATATATATATATATATATATATCACAACTAAAATCTAATCATACAACCATGGATAGTTATGATATTAAAATAAATATGCTTACCACATTTAAAGTAATAATAAAACTTTACTCTTCAGCAGAATATTGCACAGTTTGGTTATGAAAGAGAGTGACAACCACATTGTATAACTGTTGGGTTTACATTAGATGTCACAACTAAATTTTGAGAGCGAGTTGGGTAAAGTTGCTGTAGTTTTTACATGCTGTTTTAATATATATATATATATAATACACACACACATATACGTATACAAACACACACACACACACACATATACATATACATATATATATATAAACAGACCTTTTTTACAGACCTTGTGGGAAGAGAGCATATTAATAAATATATTAATATGTTTCACAATTTGATTTTAGGAATATATTTGTTTATTCAAAACTTTCTCAGTGCTCAGCTATGTAGAACTGAAACCAAATAAGTGAAATGAAACACTCTGTCATTCTGTGAACATTTACTGACAGGTGGTAATTTCTGTGTGGAATAATTAGCAGAACACAGCAGTAGATGTTTTTGTCAACTATTATGAGGGTAGCTGACTTTTGGGAAGTTGACATGTGATATGACATACTATACTTCATCTAAAACTATGCAAACAGCATTTTGATGATACTTGTATAATTATCATGTAGGCAGCATTTATGACCTTATATTGAGAGACTGCATGGGATATTTGTACACCACTGGGTCATTTAACACGATATTACAAAGGCAAAAAAATAAAAAATAATAATCATTAAGAAAAAAAAAAACACTGAACAACTTCCATTATACATTCATATAATTTTTAACCTAAAAATCTTGATTTTTCAAACACACACACACACACAAAAGAAAACACTAAATAAACTTCATAGTAGTGTCTCCAAATGACTGCGTAAAGGATTACTGTTTATAGTGGATTGTATTTCCTATTTATAAAAATGAAACAAATTAAATTCTGTTACACCAATCTATTACTAATATTGTGCTAACTGTTTAAAATGTTTATCAAACATATAAATCTACTGCAGAAGATTACTAAATATAGATTGAAGGTAAATGTGTACAATAATGAACTTTCAGTTGCTAACAAATACATGAACAGATGGGAAAGCTTTCTCAGTCATAGAGAGTGATTATTTATTTGGGATTATTTTGGATAATTCAACAATTAACCAAAAAAAAAAATTTTTTAGATACAAAAATGTTACCTCATAACATATTCTTTTCATGTTTAAATGAATGGAAAATGTTGTACAACATGTATTATGTATGTTTATTTTCCCCCTTTTTTATGTTTTCTTTTCCTTTGAAATGTAAATAACATAAATAAGTTGTCAACAGAAATTTTTGTCAACAGAGATTTGATTGATTTACAATATTGGTTTCCCGGGGATTCACATGATTTGAAAATAGCATTGTGTGGAAGAGCATAAGTGTTTTCCAAGAATATAAATTTTATGTTTTTTTCAACACAGGTATTAACGGTGGGCCAATTACAAGTTGAGACAAAAATCACTCAGACGCATTTCACCCGAAAAATATATAAGTGTGCAGAACATGTGCATTCGACCAATCATAAATTATATTGCACGCTTCCATGAACTCATTTGGGGAGTAACAAAGTGGCCACTATTGACTCTAAGGATATATCTGCCATCTCGCCACTATCGTGAGGTATACTGATGAAGCTTTTTTAGAGATGAAACCTGAGAAGTGAAGTCAATGTTGTTTATTTCACATTGAGCCATCATGCCATGAGATGGATGTCACTGAAATATTTTTAGTCGTGGTGGTTACATTCTGCTAAACATATTACATACTGTGGAAGTTGGCGCCAATACGGTCCTCTATCTGAGCTCGATACTGTTTCAGTATAGCCTTTCCTCTGTCCATGCTAACAGCCAGACTCATCATGTGTCATATTTAGAACACCTCATGCGTAGGAGACAGGCCTTCATTGAACCATTGAACGCCTCCTGCAGTATGAGTGTTACAATAAAACATACTGCTACAATATCCGTATTCATCTGTATTCACAGTGACGACATGTGTTTAACAGTAGGCACATCTGTAGGCAATGTACTGACTTGCATATTACATTTAAATCACTAATCTGAGAAATGTTAAGGAATCATTTATTTTTAGTGTTTGGATTTGGTTAGTGGTCTGATTTTTTTTTTTTTTCAAAGCACTATATATTATTGACATAGAGGTTTGAATATCCACTTCTGTAACAACTTATGTGCATTTTAATAGTATAATGTAACATTATATAAAAATACACTCTTGTTAAAGAAAGAAAAAAAGAGAGAGGGGGTTCTCACTCAAGAAGCCATTCTTTCCATTTTTTTTATTAACATGGCAACTTTTAGGTCAAACATTTTTTTTTTTATTTAATTGTTTTATTCCTCGCATGTAACCACAGCAGAGTGGACAGAGACTAATGAATTTGATTTAAAAAGTTTGATTATGACAGAACAATTTTTTTGCAATTCTTGTACCATCACAATCTCTAAGCAAATCTTCTATTGGCAACATGATTAAATATGTGGCACAAATGTGCTATATAAACAGGCAGTTTTTAATTTTACCATTTGGTTCAACCAAGCAGCATAAATCCCATTTGCAGAGGAGTCATTTCTGAATAAAAGGAAAATTTTATTCAAGGTTATTTTTCTACATTACTTTTGCACTCTAAGGAGAAAAATAAGTGATACAAGGAGGGCCAGAATAAAAAAAATATATATATTCTTGATTTAAAAAAAATTCCGATACATTTCCGCATGAATAATTATATATATTTTTCCTTTCCACCAAAAAAAAAAAAAGAAGATAGAGGCAAAACACTATCATAGCATTAAATGAATAAGGGATGGCATTTGCGTTGAAAATTGAATCGCTAGAAACATTTTTCTTAAAATATTGGAAAAGCAGTTGTAAGGTATGGAGATAAAACATAAAACTAGACACAGGATGGCTAGTGTAATAAAAAAAGGCAAAACAAGAGGTTGTTTTCTATATATAAAAATTCACAGTGTGTCATCACAATTAGCTAAAAATGTAGACAGTTCAGAGGTGAGAACAAAATAAAATAAATAAGAAATTACATGAAGCCTGAGACAGAAGCTCTAATAGAAGTGAATGCAAGTCAGTATAAGGGACAATGTGTGAAATTTGTGATTATGACATTTTTACTGAAAGAGAATATTTCTGCACATACATATAGAGCTCATTATATTTAAATTGGGTAACAAACTGTGAACTGTCTGTCAAATGTGAACCACGTGTGTGTGTGTGTGTGTGTGTGTGTGTGTGTGTGCGTGCGTGTGTGTGATTTTAAAATTATTAATATCATTTTGTTTTGTTACTTGTTATTTTAATATGAAGCCATAATGAGTATTTCTTGCATGGCTATTTCTGTTTAACTAACAGTCAGCATGCACAAATTTGATCAAACATTTTAAATATTCTAATAAAATAATGAAATATATAATGAATTCAAGGTTAGAGGCTCTGCTTATTGCTTGACCTGAAAAAAAAAAAAAAAGATAGTTTCATACTGGCTTTGGCATTAGCATTATCACGAAAGGAATTGTTAATCTAAAAATAAAAATTATGTCCTCATTTATTAAATCTCACGTTGTTCCAATTCAGTATGACTGTATTCCATGGAACACATAAAAATAAATTTTGAGTGTGCTGACTGATCTTTACAATTACAATGAAAGGGCAACGAAAACAAAGTATCATAAAAATAGTCAATACAAGTTATGTGGCATTTTCCAAGCATGTACTGAAAGAATGAGTCAGTACAGAATGTTATAACTGAATCAGTCTGATTCATGAACGAATCACCAAGGAGAGAATCTGTTATCCAAACAAAGTTATGGTTAATTAAAGTGACATTTTGCATGGAAAATAGTCTTCTAAGTTTCTCCTTTTGTGTTCCACTGAAGAAAGAATATGTTTAAAACAACAGGTGGTTGAATTAGGAGGCCTTTCTCTCAGGTGGCCTATGTAAACCTATGTGACTCCAACCAACTTATTGTGCCTTGAAGTGCTCTCTCTCTTTCTATCTCTCTCTTTCTATCTCTCTCTTTCTATCTCTCTCTCTCTCTTCTTTCTTTCTTTCGTTCTTTCTTTCTCTTTCACTCACCCACTCACAGAAGTTCATACACACGCAGTAGATGTTACCTTCATTACACACACACATAAGCAATAACAGAGGATACTAATGGATTTTGCAGCACTTTAAGTGATGAAAAGTGTCTGTGCAGTAAATGTTCATTCCATCTTGGGGGAAGATGAGCAAGACTTCAAAAGATAGTAGTATAAATAATCCCAGAGGTTCAGTTCTGTAACTGATTGAGCACTATGGAATACCTCTCAGGTTATCACCAGTCCACGCACATGAAGGATTTAATAACCATATTCTTCTTGATTAGCTAGCAGGTACAGCGTTTTTCTAATGTTATTGAGCATTCTATAAAGTTACTTGGTGATAGATGCTGACAGAGCTTCTTATCTACTGGAATCTGTGACAATCTTCCTATCTGCATGTATCTCCTACTCTTTTCTCAGATCTCACTCACATGAAAGTACAAAGCTTGTCACACAATTTCACGCAATTGTGATTATTCAAAATCTGACTCAATCATATATATAGCCTACATATATCTTGAAAATGCATCAGGAAATAACAGGAGTGGCACGAAAGAGATTTGAGATACTGATTACAGTGGTCAGAAAAGAGAAAGATGTCAAATTTGCATCACTCTTTCATGTGTTTATAGTTAGAAACAAAACCAACATAGCAGCATTTACTAGTTTTCTGAAACTTCATACCAAGGTAATAAAACACAAAGTATAGTTTATTTTTATTTTTATTTTTGATGAAAATATTTTTAAAAGTCTGATGTTTAATAACTGTGCAAGCACGTGAACACAGTCCATAATATCTAAAGCTCGAACCAGGAGTTCTTCAAAATATCTTGTTTCTTAAAGGGGTGGTTGACTGTTTTTTTTTTTTATATAGGCCTGATTTTGTAATGTGTTCATTTTTTTTTTTTTTTTTTACACATTATTTTTTCAAATAACTTACCTTTATTCCACACCAATCTGTCCCTTCTCTGACAAACGCCTCGATTACTTCCTTTTATTATGAAGCCCCTCCCTCAGAAATACGCAATGGACTGAGATTGGTCAGCCGGCTCAGTGTGTTGTGATTCACTAAACCGCCTCTAGAGTGTGTCTGAACATCCCACCCTAAAGCTCAGAATGTGCTCCGGTTGTATTGTAAACAAAGACATACTCTATATTGCATATCAATTTGAGCCCAGTTGAGACACATAGAATATGAATGAAGAGGATCACACACAAAACCTGTGCAAGCATTGCTCTTAATGGTATGTTTGTTTGTTGTTGTCTCATACTTTTAGATATGATGTTGTTTGTAAATGCTACTGTTTCTGTTAGCTTTTAATATATGCTTTAATCGGATTAAAACTGTAATACAGCAAAGCAACCGTACACACGTCCATGTATAACACTTCTCATTGCTATGCAAAAATAAGACAATAAGACAACCCCCCCCCCCCCAACCACGTTCAACAATAACTTCCTCAATTGTTGCCTCCAGGAAGTAGACCTGCTGCTTTAGTTGCATATCTGTAGGAGAAAGAAAAGAAGGAAAACAAGAAGAAAATGTGTGTATGTTGTTTCTTTCTTCTGAATGCCAGTGGAAAGCAGGAACTGGTTAAGTTACGAGTGACTCATCATTTCCCACCATGCTAATGATACAGGACTGCTGATATGAACATCCAGCCAGACACATTTATCATCCAAGCCGCACCTTACCTTTAATCATTCCTATATAAAAAGGCAATGATAAATTACACGTTCATGCAACAGCAACAGATCAAATAAAACACATTAGCCAGGAATTTGTTCAAGTGAATTAATCTTGTTCTCTGTTTAACTATCACTGATTTGCTTTCATTTATATACATGATCCACAGCGCACTGTATGGAATAAAATTAAAACCAATGAACAAAGAGAGTGAGTCACCAAAAAGAAAGTGATTCAGTCAAGAACAGCATTGGTCGATTTGTTTCTGGCATTGCACCAATAACAATAAAAGAAGTGGTTTGCTGAATTTATGCAATGCAATATCAACATGTGCATCAGGGCATTTTAAATACCTGCACTATGATTGTCAGAAACACACAACGAGGCCAGTGACTACAATGACTTGGCTTTACCGATTTGCAGTAAAGGATGAGAGATTACATTGTTACTGAGAGTCTGAGTCATACTTACTGTTATTGTGGGGGTGGTCTTATATTAAAGTGATAGTTCACCCAAAATTATCCTTAAATCATTTTTAATCTTGTTCCAAACCTGTCGGACTGTATTTTTTCATATACAGTACATGAACAGAGAACCTATGTGCGTGTCTAAAAAATGATCCAGTGAAACAATTAAAACTGGGTATCTAAACAATGATCAAATCTCAAAACAATTCATATCTTAAACGTACTTGATACTGGTTTAAAAAAGTTAATATTGAGTAACTTACATTTAAAACATAATGTTGCTGTCAGAGAAGCATCACCGTCACTCATGTCAACACAGTCACCTCCTTCAACACTCACCAGATCCAAATCACCGGAATTCTAATCACCCAGACCTGCAGTCACTCATTAAGCCAGCTATATCTCCACACTCCACGGGGTATCACACTGTCTGGTCTACTGTTCACTATCTGAACAATACCTAGCACTCCTATAACAAGATACAATAACAAGACTCCTTTCCTGAATAATTACCTGTTGTTTCCTTACCTCCAATGTTCTCATATGTCTCTCTGATTCTCTATTCTATCCCTATTCATCTCCAGGATTCCTGCAAATATTAGACCCGAGATAATCAAGATCCAAGATACCCAGAACTTCCATATATCTCTCATACTCCCCTACTTTTGATCCTCACCATTTCAACATTGTCAATAAACCCTTCTGTTTATCTGCACTCCTCTTGTCTCTGGCCTGTTTGTGACAGAATAACCGACCAGGAACCAACACATCCCTGTCTTCCTAAAATGCTGAGGTCCTGGAGGAACTGGTAGACATCCTCCAGACCTCTCTCATGCCTGTCACTGTCACGCCATTCAAAGGAAGCCTTTTTAATTTCCCTCCTAAACAACAAAGCATTGGAATGGGCCCAGGCAATATTGAACGTTGACAGTACCATAATAAATTAATATTATGCTTTCATTAATAATTTCAAGGAAGTGTTTGGCTCTGCTACTGGAGAACTTTCCGTGTCAGACCAACTTCTGCACCTGCGTCAAGGCTCATCCACCACCAGTGATTACACACTGCAATTTCATACACTAGCTGTGGCTAGCGGCTGGAATGAAGCTGCTCTCCTCAGTGCCTACGGTCAAGGTTTGAATCCTCACATTTCATCAGCTTCTGCCCAATCAGACCCCCAAACTCCCTGCGGTGAGTACCCTTCAAATAGAACCAGAAAAAGCTACATTATCATTGCTACCAGTACAACTACTCATTCAAGACTCTTCTGTTTCAGTCCCCGCACTTGTTGACTCTGGCTTTTTGGGCAATTTCATATCCCCCTACCTCCTAAATAGACTCCATCTACTCTGCCTACGTCAAGCACGGGAGCTCTGAGTCGAGACCATTCAGGGAAAGATGCTAAGGCATGGGCAATTTCAGCATCCAAACAGATGTTGAGCAGGTGGATAGTTGCAGCTATCTCCCTCGCCTATGAGTCTTCTGACCTCAGCCCTCCAAATCCTCCCCATCGCCCTGGCTCATCGACTCTCCGTCTCTACCTTGGGCTTCTCCACCTCCTGCTCCGCCACCTTCGGTCAGCCCCCTGGATCA
This sequence comes from Carassius auratus, assembly GCF_003368295.1. NCBI lineage: Eukaryota > Metazoa > Chordata > Actinopteri > Cypriniformes > Cyprinidae > Carassius > Carassius auratus. Next base: position 1,949 of record NW_020528845.1, on the reverse strand, counting down.
GCCCTTCCTCTTTCATGGCTCCTTCCTCCATTTACCCACCTTGGGTAACCGTTATGGCCGTGGCCTGGGTCCCACCTTGGCCACCCTGGGTATCCCTGGCTCCTCCCTCCGTCTGGTCCACCCTTGTTCCTCCTGTTTCATCCTTGTCTCCTCACCCTATCGTCACCTCCATGGACTCTGTCCCTCCCGGTGTCCATCCTTATCCTGTCCCTCCCTCTGTTCGTTTGGTTGGGGGGATTGTACTGTCTTTGTTGTATTCCTTCCTCCATGTGCCCTTATTTGGATGTTCCTGCTTCTGTCCTCGTTGTCTCTTAATAAGTCATTCTGTTCACCTGTGTTTCTCCCAATTCCCTCGTTATCCTGTGTATTTTAGCCCCAGTCTGTGTTTGTCAAATCTACCCATTGTGTACAGTTGCTTCTCAATAAATTAGAATGTAGTGAAAAAGTTCATTTATTTCAGTAATTCATCTCAAATTGTGAAACTCGGGTATTAAATAAATTCAACGCACACATACTGACGTAGTTTAAGTCTTTGGTTCTTTTAATTGTGACGATTTGGCTCACATTTGACAAAAACCCACCAATTCACTCATTCATCTCAACAAATTAGAATATGGTGACATGCCAATCAACTAATCAATTCAAAACACCTGCAAAGGTTTCCTGAGCCTTCAAAATGGTCTCTCAGTTTGGTTCAGTAGGCTACACAATCATGGGGAAGACTGCTGATCTGACAGTTGTCCAGAAGACAATCATTCATCCTTCACAAGGAGCCACAGACATTCATTGCCAAATAAGCTGGCTGTTCACAGAGTGCTTTATCCATGCATGTTAACAGAAAGTTGAGTGGAAGGAAAAAGTGTGGAGAAAAAAAAGATGCACAACCATCCTTATGAGGTTGCTTCATGGTTCCTTTAAAATTAATTCAGCAAGGAGCCCCTATCAAGTATTGCATACATGTAAAGTAAATTAACATACTTTCCTGAAGGCCAACAATTCACTAAAGATGTTTTTTTCTTATTGGTCTTGTGAAGTATTCTAATTTGTTGAGATTGTGATGTGGTGGGTTTTTGTTAAATGTAAGCCAAAATCATCACAATGAAAAGAACCAGAGACTTTAAGTACTTCAGTCTGTGTGCACTGAATTTATTTATACACGAGTTTCACAATTGAGTTGAATTACTGAAATAAATGAACTTTTTCATGACATTCTAAATTCATTGAGAAGTGCCTGTACATGTGTCTTCCTTCCCTTCCAAGTGTGGATTTACCGTGTATGTTGGATTTAATAAAGTTTTGTTTATCCACGGCTTCTTCGTTCCTTCAGCAGTGTATTGTGACACCTTAATTATCCTTGTAAAATAATGTTAACTGCATTTTTATTTATAATATTGCCATATAAATAAAATATTGCCAAGATTTTTGTACTTCACAATGTACACAGTTAACTCTAACATAGTGTTTTTACAATACAATAAACCTGTTTCTTTGTTTACACAGCATGCCAAATGTGTGTTTTTTTTTTTAATCCAAATGCAATCTGATTATTTTTGTCATCTAAACATCAAAAATACCCATGGACATTGATTTTTACAATTCAAACCCAACCACATTCATGGACAGTTTGAAATCCAATTCAAATCAAATTCCTGGAGATTCATTTCATACAGTCCAAGTGTTTTACCCTCACTCTCCGTGTGAAATGTATTTGGTGTCATACACTTCACACAATAATTATGAAGGCGCACACACACCAAAGCACAAATACCACCCACCCTTTTCCACATTCAATCATGATGTAAACAGAGGACAGATTTCCTGCTCGCTGCACCCAGCTGCTGTGGAAGTCACTTGGGAGTGTGTTGATGCCAACCAATATGTATATCTGTCATAAAAATTACTTCTCTGCCCTCAAACACATAATTTCATAAATAATATTGCAAACTTAA
>NW_020528844.1:0-104166 GCF_003368295.1 Carassius auratus | reverse complement strand
ATACAGGTTACACTTCGGTACAGCTCATTTAAGTGAAGTGTGGGTGATTTTATCAGTTTTAAGATAAATACTTGTGTCCACCCACTTGAACCAACTGATGGTATTCTAATGTGAAAGTGATTGTAAAACCAAATTAACTGGAAACAATACCACAGTTGCAGAACTGAGGAACGTTGCAACAACCCAAAATCCAAACAATGTTACAAACTGTATAGGATATGAAAACACTCATATATGTAAACAAATACCTTGTTAAAACGTGTTGGAGTCGTTTATAGTGTTCCTGTCGTCTGTAAAAAAGTTTCTATTGATGAATAACATCAACAAGATAAGGGAAAACGACTACTGAACATGCCAAGAATAAAAGATACAATTTCTATGCACATGCCTTCATTGTTGAGGATTAAAACGGAGTTAATTAATTTCCTTGAACTTCTGTCAAGACGTTTTGGAGAGTGATAAGCTTCATCACGCCACTTTAGTCACGCCAGACGAAACTTTGTGAACTACAGCCCCCCCAAACACACCTAAGTGCGAAAGTTGTCCACACAGTTACTAAAACAAATAAAAAGTCTTACCATTAGTTATATAGTCACAAAAACACACTTCCAAATGAGAAAATAGGATTCTTATAAAGTCAGGACGTTACCGCTATTCATAAACTTTTCCTCAGAGACTTGCTGCACATCTCCATTGCCTCGAAGAACGCAATGAAACAGAAAGGCAGCTTTTCGCTACCTGCCTTCGAATAAAACCACAAAATAGCGATAAAAACCCCCGTTGAGATTCGTGGACTGTCATGTAAACAACCCGAGACTCTTTGTATGTGGAAAATGAAGTGTAACGTTCAGCGCGTTGCCATGCCTACGCGTTTTCTTATCTTACATCAGTTACGGAAAGTTTTCGAAGTTTGTGTGGAAAGCGCCATTCAACTTGAAGGCATCATTTACGCAAAAACAGTAAGCCTACACACTAATGAAACTTTCTACAGCTGTAGTTATGCGCCGTTTAGCTACTTTAGCGCGCAGTGCAACCGGTTTACACGTAAACAATGCAAATAAAAGGCGCCTCGCGGCTTAACTTAAATTACAAGAAACGAAGAAAAACGATATTACTACATTCGGGATATTATCTTGCGCAAAACCCATTGCAACACAGATTGAAATAGCTGAAAAGAAATGGGAAGGAACAAGTAATCCAAAAACCTCTTCGTGTGTTACTCTCAACTACTGGGAGCTAACAAGTCGTCAATTTCGATTTGCAATTTAGCCTCAAAACCCAAATGGCACGCAGAAATCCGAAGAACCGTGCTCTTATTTTCATTGCAAAGTAGCAATCAACTGATTCATCACCAAATCCCTTCGCCCTTCTCAACATTACATAACATTCACCCCCCTAAAAGCCATCAGGAACTACAGCTAAAATCCCACATCGTACTTTCTGCCGTGATCGCAATGCTCATTGATTCGCTTTCTCCTTACCTGTTGATTAAACTGCAATAGTCTTTGCAGTCTGAAAGATGGTGGAGCTTTGGCGTGAGCCATGAAGCGTCCTTTGTGTTGTTTGTTTGTTGATCTCGGGGAATGATTTCCTTTTTATGGGGATGTTAGATTGCGAATTGCTCCCGTACACGTGAAATCTTGGGAGACTGTGTTTATAGTAAAAACGCCTGAGTCTGGGATGGAAAAAAGGAGGTTTGGTTTTTTGCAGTGATCTCAGTTCTTTATCAGAAGTGTTATCGCTTGTCAGGACCTCAGACTCCAGGCATTACGTCAGTTTCAAGACACCAACACTATTAATATCAAGAAGCCCTTGCGGAGGAAAGCGCCACCCTAGAGCGCGTTCTCTTAAAGGGACAGTGACCATTAAAACAGCTCCAGCACCACTCTGCAACTTCGCCATAGGACTGCTGAAGAAACACACAGATCAGTCATCTAGACCAGAATCCGTTCTAAACCGGTGGTTCGCACTTCTGTTTCTGAAAAATCTCAATGCACTGTAAATATTATTTAATCATGTTTTATGGGGAATTATATAATATCAGCAGTAATTTTCAGAACTGGTCTGAGGTTTGTCTCATGCAACGCATGTCTTCTTGCGGCCACCACAGTTTGTGTGACAATATAGTAAATTATTAATAAGTAATTAAAAAAATCTATCTATCTATCTATCTATCTATCTATCTATCTATCTATCTATCTATCTATCTATTATATATATATATATATATATATATATATATATATATATATATATATATATATATATATATATATATATATATATATATATATATATATATATATATATATATATATCACAACTAAAATCTAATCATACAACCATGGATAGTTATGATATTAAAATAAATATGCTTACCACATTTAAAGTAATAATAAAACTTTACTCTTCAGCAGAATATTGCACAGTTTGGTTATGAAAGAGAGTGACAACCACATTGTATAACTGTTGGGTTTACATTAGATGTCACAACTAAATTTTTAGAGCGAGTTGGGTAAAGTTGCTGTAGTTTTTACATGCTGTTTTAATATATATATATATATATATATATATATATATATATATATATATATATATATATATATATATATATATATATATATATATATATATATATATATAGTACACACACACATATACATATACATATATATATAAACAGACCTTTTTTACAGACCTTGTGGGAAGAGAGCATATTAATAAATATATTAATATGTTTCACAATTTGATTTTAGGAATATATTTGTTTATTCAAAACTTTCTCAGTGCTCAGCTATGTAGAACTGAAACCAAATAAGTGAAATGAAACACTCTGTCATTCTGTGAACATTTACTGACAGGTGGTAATTTCTGTGTGGAATAATTAGCAGAACAGCAGTAGATGTTTTTGTCAACTATTATGAGGGTAGCTGACATTTGGGAAGTTGACATGTGATATGACATACTATACTTCATCTAAAACTATGCAAACAGCATTTTGATGATACTTGTATAATTATCATGTAGGCAGCATTTATGACCTTATATTGAGAGACTGCATGGGATATTTGTACACCACTGGGTCATTTAACACGATATTACAAAGGCAAAAAAATAAAAAATAATAATCATTAAGAAAAAAAAAAAACACTGAACAACTTCCATTATACATTCATATCATTTTTAACCTAAAATCTTGATTTTTCAAACACACACACACACACACACACACAAAAGAAAACACTAAATAAACTTCATAGTAGTGTCTCCAAATGACTGCGTAAAGGATTACTGTTTATAGTGGATTGTATTTCCTATTTATAAAAATAAAACAAATTAAATTCTGTTACACCATCTATTACTAATATTGTGCTAACTGTTTAAAATGTTTATCAAACATATAAATCTACTGCAGAAGATTACTAAATATAGATTGAAGGTAAATGTGTACAATAATGAACTTTCAGTTGCTAACAAATACATGAACAGATGGGAAAGCTTTCTCAGTCATAGAGAGTGATTATTTATTTGGGATTATTTTGGATAATTCAACAATTAACAAAAAAAAAAATTTTAGATACAAAAATGTTACCTCATAACATATTCTTTTCATGTTTAAATGAATGGAAAATGTTGTACAACATGTATTATGTATGTTTATTTCCCCCTTTTTTATGTTTTCTTTTCCTTTGAAATGTAAATAACATAAATAAGTTGTCAACAGAAATCTTTGTCAACAGAGATTTGATTGATTTACAATATTGGTTTCCCGGGGATTCACATGATTTGAAAATAGCAATGTGTGGAAAGAGCATAAGTGTTTTCCAAGAATATATATTTTATGTTTTTTTCAACACAGGTATTAACGGTGGGCCAATTACAAGTTGAGACAAAAATCACTCAGACACATTTCACCCGCAAAATATACAAGTGTGCAGAACATGTGCATTCGACCAATCATAAATTATATTGCACGCTTCCATGAACTCATTTGGGGAGTAACAAAGTGGCCACTATTGACTGTAAGGATATATCTGCCATCTCGCCACTATCGTGAGGTATACTGATGAAACTTTTTTAGAGATGAAACCTGAGAAGTGAAGTCAATGTTGTTTATTTCACATTGAGCCATCATGCCATGAGATGGATGTCACTGAAATATTTTTAGTCGTGGTGGTTACATTCTGCTAAACATATTACATACTGTGGAAGTTGGCGCCAATACGGTCCTCTATCTGAGCTCGATACTGTTTCAGTATAGCCTTTCCTCTGTCCATGCTAACAGCCAGACTCATCATGTGTCATATTTAGAACACCTCATGCGTAGGAGACAGGCCTTCATTGAACCATTGAACGCCTCCTGCAGTATGAGTGTTACAATAAAACATACTGCTACAGTATCCGTATTCATCTGTATTCACAGTGACGACATGTGTTTAACAGTAGGCACATCTGTAGGCAATGTACTGACTTGCATATTACATTTAAATCACTAATCTGAGAAATGTTAAGGAATCATTTATTTTTAGTGTTTGGATTTGGTTAGTGGTCTGATTTTTTTTTTTCAAAGCACTATATATTATTGACATAGAGGTTTGAATATCCACTTCTGTAACAACTTATGTGCATTTTAATGGTCTTCCCTAATTATTTAAGTATGTTACAGTATAATGTAACATTATATAAAAATACACTCTTGTTAAAGAAAGAAAAAAAAAGAGAGAGGGGTTCTCACCCAAGAACCATACTTTCCTTTTTTTTTTTTTTTTATTAACATGGCAACTTATAGGTCAAACATTTTTTTATTTAATTGTATTATTCCTCGCATGTAACCACAGCAGAGTGAACAGAGACTAATGAATTTGATGGAAAAAGTTTGATTATGACAGAACAATTTTTTTGCAATACTTGTACCATCACAATCTCTAAGCAAATCTTCTATTGGCAACATGATTAAATATGTGGCACAAATGTGATATATAAACAGGCAGTTTTTTAATTTTACCATTCGGTTCAACCAAGCAGCATAAATGCCATTTGCAGAGGAGTCATTTCTGAATAAAAGGAAAATTTTATTCAAGGTTATTTTTTATTAAGTGATACAAGGAGGGCCAGAATAAAAAAAATATATATATTCTTGATAAAAAAAAATTCAGATACATTTCCGCATGAATAATTATATATTTTTTTCCTCTCCAATTGAAAATTGAATCGCTAGAAACATTTTTCTTAAAATATTGGAAAAGCAGTTGTAAGGCATGGAGATAAAACATAAAACTAGACACAGGATGGCTAGTGTAATAAAAAAAAGGCAAAACAAGAGGTTGTTTTCTATATATAAAAATTCACAGTGTGTCATCACAATTAGCTAAAAATGTAGACAGTTCAGAGGTGAGAACAAAATAAAATAAATAAGAAATTACATGAAGCCTGAGACAGAAGCTCTAATAGAAGTGAATGCAAGTCAGTATAAGGGACAATGTGTGAAATTTGTGATTATGACATTTTTACTGAAAGAGAATATTTCTGCACATACATATCGAGCTCATTATATTTAAATTGGGTAACAAACTGTGAACTGTCTGTCAAATGTGAACCACGTGTGTGTGTGTGTGCGTGCGTGTGTGTGATTTTAAAATTATTAATATCATTTTGTTTTGTTACTTGTTATTTTAATATGAAGCCATAATGAGTATTTCTTGCATGGCTATTTCTGTTTAACTAACAGTCAGCATGCACAAATGTGATCAAACATTTTAAATATTCTAATAAAATAATTAGAATTCAAGGTTAGAGGCTCTGCTTATTGCTTGACCTGAAAAAAAAAAATATAGATAGTTTCATACTGGCTTTGACATTAGCATTATCACGAAAGGAATTGTTAATCTAAAAATAAAAATTATGTCCTCATTTATTAAATCTCACGTTGTTCCAATTCAGTATGACTGTATTCCATGGAACACATAAAAATAAATTTTGAGTGTGCTGACTGATCTTTACAATTACAATGAAAGGGCAACAAAAACAAAGTATCATAAAAATAGTCAATACAAGTTATGTGGCATTTTCCAAGCATGTACTGAAAGAATGAGTCAGTACAGAATGTTATAACTGAATCAGTCTGATTCATGAACGAATCACCAAGGAGAGAATCTGTTATCCAAACAAAGTTATGGTTAATTAAAGTGACATTTTGCATGGAAAATAGTCTTCTAAGTTTCTCCTTTTGTGTTCCACTGAAGAAAGAATATGTTTAAAACAACAGGTGGTTGAATTAGGAGGCCTTTCTCTCAGGTGGCCTATGTAAACCTATGTGACTCCAACCAACTTATTGTGCCTTGAAGTGCTCTCTCTCTTTCTATCTCTCTCTTTCTATCTCTCTATTTCTATCTCTCTCTCTCTCTTCTTTCTTTCTTTCGTTCTTTCTTTCTCTTTCACTCACCCACTCACAGAAGTTCATACACACGCAGTAGATGTTACCTTCATTACACACACACATAAGCAATAACAGAGGATACTAATGGATTTTGCAGCACTTTAAGTGATGAAAAGTGTCTGTGCAGTAAATGTTCATTCCATCTTGGGGGAAGATGAGCAAGACTTCAAAAGATAGTAGTATAAATAATCCCAGAGGTTCAGTTCTGTAACTGATTGAGCACTATGGAATACCTCTCAGGTTATCACCAGTCCACGCACATGAAGGATTTAATAACCATATTCTTTTTGTTTAGCTAGCAGGTACAGCGTTTTTCTAATGTTATTGAGCATTCTATAAAGTTACTTGGTGATAGATGCTGACAGAGCTTCTTATCTACTGGAATCTGTGACAATCTTCCTATCTGCATGTATCTCCTACTCTTTTCTCAGATCTCACTCACATGAAAGTACAAAGCTTGTCACACAATTTCACGCAATTGTGATTATTCAAAATCTGACTCAATCATATATATAGCCTACATATATCTTGAAAATGCATCAGGAAATAACAGGAGTGGCACGAAAGAGATTTGAGATACTGATTACAGTGGTCAGAAAAGAGAAAGATGTCAAATTTGCATCACTCTTTCATGTGTTTATAGTTAGAAAACAAAACCAACATAGCAGCATTTACTAGTTTTCTGAAACTTCATACTAAGGTAATAAAACACAAAGTATAGTTTATTTTTATTTTTTATGAAAATATTTTTAAAAGTCTGATGTTTAATAACTGTGCAAGCACGTGAACACAGTCCATAATATCTAAAGCTCGAACCAGGAGTTCTTCAAAATATCTTGTTTCTTAAAGGGGTGGTTGACTGTTTTTTTTATATATATATATATATATATATAGACCTGATTGTGTAATGTGTTCCTTTTTTTTTTTTTTTTTTTTTTTTTTTACACATTATTTTTCAAATAATTTACCTTTATTCCACACCAATCTGTCCCTTCTCTGACAAACGCCTTGATTATTTCCTTTTATCATGAAGCCCCTCCCTCAGAAATACGCAATGGACTGAGATTGGTCAGCCGGCTCAGTGTGTTGTGATTCACTAAACCGCCTCTAGAGTGTGTCTGAACATCCCACCCTAAAGCTCAGAATGTGCTCCAGTTGTATTGTAAACAAAGACATACTCTATATTGCATATCAATTTGAGCCCAGTTGAGACACATAGAATATGAATGAAGAGGATCACACACAAAACCTGTGCAAGCATGGCTCTTAATGGTATGTTTGTTTGTTGTTGTCTCATACTTTTAGATATGATGTTGTTTGTAAATGCTACTGCTTCTGTTAGCTTTTAATATACGGTTTTATTCGGATTAAAACTGTAATACAGCAAAGCAACCGTACACACCTCCATGTATAACACTTCTCATTGCTATGCAAAAATAAGACAATAAGACAACAACCACCCCCCCAACCATGTTCAACAATAACTTCCTCAATTGTTGCCTCCAGGAAGTAGACCTGCTGCTTTAGTTGCATATCTGTAGGAGAAAGAAAAGAAGGAAAACAAGAAGAAAATGTGTGTATGTTGTTTCTTTCTTCTGAATGCCAGTGGAAAGCAGGAACTGGTTAAGTTACGAGTGACTCATCATTTCCCACCATGCTAATGATACAGGACTGCTGATATGAACATCCAGCCAGACACATTTATCATCCAAGCCGCACCTTACCTTTAATCATTCCTATATAAAAAGGCAATGATAAATTACACGTTCATGCAACAGCAACAGATCAAATAAAACACATTAGCCAGGAATTTGTTCAAGTGAATTAATCTTGTTCTCTGTTTAGCTATCACTGATTTGCTTTCATTTATGTACATGATCCACAGCGCACTGTATGGAATAAAATTAAAACCAATGAACAAAGAGAGTGAGTCACCAAAAAGAAAGTGATTCAGTCAAGAACAGCATTGGTCGATTTGTTTCTGGCATTGCACCAATAACAATAAAAGAAGTGGTTTGCTGAATTTATGCAATGCAATATCAACATGTGCATCAGGGCATTTTAAATACCTGCACTATGATTGTCAGAAACACACAACGAGGCCAGTGACTACAATGACTTGGCTTTACCGATTTGCAGTAAAGGATGAGAGATTACATTGTTACTGAGAGTCTGAGTCATACTTACTGTTATTGTGGGGGTGGTCTTATATTAAAGTGATAGTTCACCCAAAATTATCCTTAAATCATTTTTAATCTTGTTCCAAACCTGTCGGACTGTATTTTTTCATATACAGTACATGAACAGAGAACCTATGTGCATGTCTAAAAAATGATCCAGTGAAACAATTAAAACTGGGTATCTAAACAATGATCAAATCTCAAAACAATTCATATCTTAAACGTACTTGATACTGGTTTAAAAAAGTTAATATTGAGTAACTTACATTTAAAACATAATGTTGCTGTCAGAGAAGCATCACCGTCACTCATGTCAACACAGTCACCTCCTTCAACACTCACCAGATCCAAATCACCGGAATTCTAATCACCCAGACCTGCAGTCACTCATTAAGCCAGCTATATCTCCACACTCCACGGGGTATCACACTGTCTGGTCTACTGTTCACTATCTGAACAATACCTAGCACTCCTATAACAAGATACAATAACAAGACTCCTTTCCTGAATAATTACCTGTTGTTTCCTTACCTCCAATGTTCTCATATGTCTCCCTGATTCTCTATTCTATCCCTATTCATCTCCAGGATTCCTGCAAATATTAGACCCGAGATAATCAAGATTCAAGATACCCAGAACTTCCATATATCTCTCATACTCCCCTACTTTTGATCCTCACCATTTCAACATTGTCAATAAACCCTTCTGTTTATCTGCACTCCTCTTGTCTCTGGCCTGTTTGTGACAGAATAACTGACCAGGAACCAACACATCCCTGTCTTCCTAAAATGCTGAGGTCCTGGAGGAACTGGTAGACATCCTCCAGACCTCTCTCATGCCTGTCACTGTCACGCCATTCAAAGGAAGCCTTTTTTATTTCCCTCCTAAACAACAAAGCATTGGAATGGGCCCAGGCAATATTGAACGCTGACAGTACCATAATAAATTAATATTATGCTTTCATTAATAATTTCAAGGAAGTGTTTGGCTCTGCTACTGGAGAACTTTCCGTGTCAGACCAACTTCTGCACCTGCGTCAAGGCTCATCCACCACCAGTGATTACACACTGCAATTTAATACACTAGCAGTGGCTAGCTGCTGGAATGAAGCTGCTCTCCTCAGTGCCTACGGTCAAGGTTTGAATCCTCACATTTCATCAGCTTCTGCCCAATCAGACCCCCAAACTCCCTGCGGTGAGTACCCTTCAAATAGAACCAGAAAAAGCTACATTATCATTGCTACCAGTACAACTGCTCATTCAAGACTCTTCTGTTTCAGTCCCCGCACTTGTTGACTCTGGCTTTTTGGGCAATTTCATATCCCCCTACCTCCTAAATAGACTCCATCTACTCTGCCTACGTCAAGCACGGGAGCTCTGAGTCGGGACCATTCAGGGAAAGATGCTAAGGCATGGGCAATTTCAGCATCCAAACAGATGTTGAGCAGGTGGATAGTTGCAGCTATCTCCCTCGCCTATGAGTCTTCTGACCTCAGCCCTCCAAATCCTCCCCATCGCCCTGGCTCATCGACTCTCCGTCTCTACCTTGGGCTTCTCCACCTCCTGCTCCGCCACCTTCGGTCAGCCCCCTGGATCAGCCCTTCCTCTTTCATGGCTCCTTCCTCCATTTACCCACCTTGGGTAACCGTTATGGCCGTGGCCTGGGTCCCACCTTGGCCACCCTGGGTATCCCTGGCTCCTCCCTCCGTCTGGTCCACCCTGGTTCCTCCTGTTTCATTCTTGTTTCCTCACCCTATCGTCACCTCCATGGACTCTGTCCCTCCCGGGTGTCCATCTTCATCCTGTCCCTCCCTCTGTTGGTTTGGTTGGGGGGATTGTACTGTCTTTGTTGTATTCCTTCCTCCATGTGCCCTTATTTGGATGTTCCTGCTTCTGTCCTCGTTGTCTCTTAATAAGTCATTCTGTTCACCTGTGTTTCTCCCAATTCCCTCGTTATCCTGTGTATTTTAGCCCCAGTCTGTGTTTGTCAAATCTACCCATTGTGTACAGTTGCTTCTCAATAAATTAGAATGTAGTGAAAAAGTTCATTTATTTCAGTAATTCATCTCAAATTGTGAAACTCGGGTATTAAATAAATTCAACGCACACATACTGACGTAGTTTAAGTCTTTGGTTCTTTTAATTGTGACGATTTGGCTCACATTTGACAAAAACCCACCAATTCACTCATTCATCTCAACAAATTAGAATATGGTGACATGCCAATCAACTAATCAATTCAAAACACCTGCAAAGGTTTCCTGAGCCTTCAAAATGGTCTCTCAGTTTGGTTCAGTAGGCTACACAATCATGGGGAAGACTGCTGATCTGACAGTTGTCCAGAAGACAATCATTCATCCTTCACAAGGAGCCACAGACATTCATTGCCAAATAAGCTGGCTGTTCACAGAGTGCTGTATCCATGCATGTTAACAGAAAGTTGAGTGGAAGGAAAAGTGTGGAGGAAAAAAAAGATGCACAACCATCCTTATGAGGTTGCTTCATGCTTCCTTTAAAATTAATTCAGCAAAAGGAGCCCCTATCAAGTATTGCATACATGTAAAGTAAATTAACATACTTTCCTGAAGGCCAACAATTCACTAAAGATGTTTTTTTCTTATTGGTCTTGTGAAGTATTCTAATTTGTTGAGATTGTGATGTGGTGGGTTTTTGTTAAATGTAAGCCAAAATCATCACGATAAAAAAAACCAAAGACTTTAAGTACTTCAGTCTGTGTGCACTGAATTTATTTAATACACGAGTTTCACAATTTGAGTTGAATTACTGAAATAAATGAACTTTTTCATGACATTCTAATTCATTGAGAAGTGCCTGTACATGTGTCTTCCTTCCCTTCCAAGTGTGGATTTACCGTGTATGTTGGATTTAATAAAGTTTTGTTTATCCACGGCTTCTTCGTTCCTTCCAGCAGTGTATTGTGACACCTTAATTATCCTTGTAAAATAATGTTAACTGCATTTTTATTTATAATATTGCCATATAAATAAAATATTGCCAAGATTTTTGTACTTCACAATGTACACAGTTAACTCTAACATAGTGTTTTTACAATACAATAAACCTGTTTCTTTGTTTACACAGCATGCCAAATGTGTGTTTTTTTTTTTAATCCAAATGCAATCTGATTATTTTTGTCATCTAAACATCAAAAATACCCATGGACATTGATTTTTACAATTCAAACCCAACCACATTCATGGACAGTTTGAAATCCAATTCAAATCAAATTCCTGGAGATTCATTTCATACAGTCCAAGTGTTTTACCCTCACTCTCCGTGTGAAATGTATTTGGTGTCATACACTTCACACAATAATTATGAAGGCGCACACACACCAAAGCACAAATACCACCCACCCTTTTCCACATTCAATCATGATGTAAACAGAGGACAGATTTCCTGCTCGCTGCACCCAGCTGCTGTGGAAGTCACTTGGGAGTGTGTTGATGCCAACCAATATGTATATCTGTCATAAAAATTACTTCTCTGCCCTCAAACACATAATTTCATAAATAATATTGCAAACTTAAGGTTTGAAAAACAGAGAAATAATCAGCCCTGTTCTACAGCCCATGGGACAAAATCAACTTTGAGGGATGTGTCAGAAACTTCTCTGCAACAATAACATTTACCACATCTACTGCTTCCTGTCACCTGCAGACATTTCTGCAGAGGAAGGAAGGATTTTTACCTCTTGGCCTGAGCAGACAAAGGCTATTGCACTTACAGTACATTTGACAGAGATATGTCTGCAGAAACATCCTCCATTATTTTTGTGTGTCGTCGCCCAGATTATTTCTTTTTCTCATTTAATTTGATAGAATGTATCAGCTGCTGATGCTCTGAAGTGATTTACTTCTTACTCCTAACCCCAATCTACTTTTCATGTCACCTGTTATTGGCTGAAGCCCACCGCCCAGGTGATTGATTTGTGCACTAGCCTACCCATTCAGTGCTCTCAGTGTTCACTCTCCATTCAATGGCCAGAGATTTCCCCAGAGGCAGTTTCCAACTCTTCGGCTGGCCACTTGAATATTTTTCTTTGCTGTAATTGAAACAGGTTTTCTTGGCCTGCCTCCATTAAATCATGTCTGAGTGAATTCCTTTGTTCGTTGATCCCTGCAATTAGCTCCAGTACTTCATGTCCTGTCAGGAGGTGGAGAATTATTTGATGTCTCACTCCTTTGCCTTTGCCGCTCCTGTATTGGTCTTGCGGATGGTTTTGCCATCACTTTAGCCCTCTTTTTCGCTTTCACTGTTCGCTCTGCATCTTGGAAGGTGATGGAAAATACACTAAACATGGGCTAATTTTTCAGGCGGGGCGATAGAAAAAAATATAAATTAAATTTAGAAAGAAAAATGATATTATAAAGAAATATAATTTATGTTTAGGAAATAACATCTGAATAACATATTTCCTTATAGCTTGTGTGTGTGTGTGTATACAGTGGGGATCGAAAGTTTGGGCACCCCTTGCAGAATCTGTGAAACTATGAGTAATTTTCAAAAAATAAGAGAGATCATACTAAATGCATGTTATTTTTTATTTAGTACTGTCCTGAGTAAGATATTGTACATAAAAGATATTAACATTTAGTCCACAAGACAAAAAAATTGCTGAAATTATTAAAATAACCCCATTCAAAAGTTTGGGAACCCTTGGTTCTTAATACTGTGTTCTGTTACCTGATGATCCACGACTGTCTTTCTGTTTTGTGATGGTTGTGCATGAGTCCCTTGTTTGTTCTGAACAGTTAAACTGAGCAGCGTTCTTCAGAAAAATCTTTAAGGTTCTGTAGATTATTCAGTTTTCCAGCATCTTTGCATATTTGAACCCTTTCCAGCAGTGACTGTATGATTTTGAGATGCATCTTATCACACTGAGGACATTTGAGGGACTCAAACACAACTATTTAAAAAGATTCAAACATTCACTGATGCTCCAGAAGGAAACAAGATGCATTAAGAGCTGGGGGGAAAACTTTTGAACATGATGAAGATGGCCAAATTTGTCTTATTTTGTTGAAATATAATTTTTTTCCATTTAGTTCTGCCCTTCGTAAGCAACAGAAGATACTTGTATGTTTCCTGGTTCACAAATTAAGTACAATTTACCTTGATCTTCAAATTCCAAAAGTTTTCACCCCCAGCTCTTAATGCATCTTGTTTCCTTCTGGAGCATCAGTGAATGTTTGAATCTTTTTAAATAGCTGTGTTTGAGTCCATCAAATGTCCTCAGTCTGAAAAGATGCATCACAAAATCATACAGTCACTGCTGGAAAGGGTTCAAATATGTAAAGATACTGGAAAACTGAAGAATCTGCAGGACCTTAAAGATTTTTCTGAAGAACGCTGCTCAGTTTAAAACAAGGGACTCATGCATAACCATTACAAAACAGAAAGACAGTCGAGGATCATCAGGTAACAGAACACAGAACTAAGAACCAAGGGTTCACAAACTTTTGAGTGGGGTTATTTTAATAATTTCAGCATTTTTTTTTGTCTTGTGGACTAAATGTTAATATCTTTTATGTACAATATCTTACTCAGGACAGTACTAAATAAAAAATAACATGCATTTAGTATGATCTCTCTTATTTTTTGAAAATTACTCATATTTTCACAGATTCTGCAACGGGTGCCCAAACTTTCGATCCCCACTGTGTATATATATATATATATATATATATATATATATATATATATATATATATATTACTTAACATTACCTTGAAAACCCATGTATACAAGCTCTTTTTATCTAAGAAATAATAATAAAAGATTATGCCAAACTATATAAGTAAATTTACAAGCAAAAAAAATTACTTTTAATTAGACTTTTTGCCTCCAAAACTAATATAAAATGTTTCTTTTAAATGAATTCAAATAAGGAAAACCATGCTCATCAGGGAACAAGTACTGTATATTCAAGTCCTTGCATTTATGCATTGAATTATTAATATATTTTTAAATAAATGATCAGATGAGCATCATGTCATTGACCCACGCGTCATAGATCTGTTGGCTGGCAGACATCAAAAAGACAATGTAATCTCCCAGAAAAGAAGGGAGGAAAAAGCTTGCGGAAATGTCTCCTGCACAGCTGTAGCAGGCAGGCGTGTGCGGCCAAGCCAAATATGCAGACCTGCCAAAGTGAATTACGCCCATGAAGTGGAGGATTGTCTTTGCTAGTCCCGCTAGTTACTTGGTCAAAGCATAATTGATTTGAGGCGGCAAAACCTGATTGTTTTGCAAAACACTCAACAACACATGCAGAATAAATCATAAATTCAGCATTTCACGTGGTAATATGTCGAGATTCTCCCACGTTCAGCAGAACTGGTGTAACAATGGAGATAAGATAGTGACAGAAATGGATTCATGCATTAAAAAAAGAAACATTTCTTAATGGAAGTTATCTTGATGAATATCTCCCCGAGCTCAGAGACTTTTAGCACATTCTGAGACGCATCTCTTCTGATCTATGGGCGTTTTCTGAGGCGATGTATACGGGTGGCTGCCAGAATTGTCCGCTGGCAGACAGGCCGATCGCTCTGAGGAAGCGTTACATCTGACAAACCCTGCTGACTTATCTCTGCTATGGCTCTTCCCCTCCCTTCAAAACACTGAAGATGGATTTTCTGTTTTTAAGAGCTGTGGTCACAGTAAGGCAATACTCTCAGGCACGCAGAGCCTAGCCACTACTCATGTCTGCCCTGCTTGCAAATGCCGTTCAATCTTTTGAGACCCTACTGGAAAGCTAAACGTGACCAATTAAAGAGAACACAGGGAGGAGATCGTAAAACCTCATCAAACAATGGCCGTTCAAAGTCGGGTATTAAAATGTAAAAGAACAGAGCGAGGTGGGGATGTCCGCACATGAAAAGGGAGCGGGAAACAACAACAGCATTGAGAAGGGACGATATTTGTTCCCATAAACGCTGAGCCGTCTTCACACGCCCCGCTTGGACCGGCTGGTCACGCTCATAGCTATTCCCAGCTAATGTCTTTTACAGCATGCTTCTTGCTGGCCCGTTTAAACCTGCATTGTTATGGGCTGGCAGGCCACAGGCTTCATGAGAAGGCAGGGGAATCCTGGGCCGACTGATGTCTCTGTGGTCAGCCTGTCTGACCGTGAAGTCTTCTTTTTTTAGATTTAGCAGCAGGCTGACTCAAACTTGGCACGCATCAGAAACCCACAACTTTCCAGCCTAAGGCGACAGAGCTGACCACTACAACGTTTGCTCGGTCACAGCAGAGCCAGTGGTAGCCATTTGGGGACCGAATGATGTACTCGACACAGTGTCGCTGTTGTAATAATTACAGTCCGGCAATTTGATGGGGGATGAAGGATAATAAAGTTATAAAAGGTCCAGAAATGTAATTTTTCTATCATTTTCGGTTGTCTTGTCTCATACACTTAGGGTGGCCATCCGTGCCATTTTTGCAGGACACGTCCTGGCCAGGATTTCTATATTGCCTAAAACATCCAGATTTTGGCTTTGGTTTCCTGTTTACATACTTAATGACGGTAATGATCACTTGACCAATAACCTGCAGACATTGTACATAAATCCACCAATCGTGGTGCGTGAGAAGGTGGGATCTACAGAGGATGGTCAAGGCGATGCAAATAATTGTACATTTTAGTGTCGGTCTGGAAAGCAGCACTGAGCAGACTGATCGGTGTATGACATCAAAGTAACGTGAGAGCGATTCAAAAGCACAAGTCTGTGCATTGGTCTGTGCAGCGCAAACAAAGCCAAAACGTGGATATTTTTGGCCATTTAAAATTCCTGGCCAGGACGTGTCCTGCGAAAATGCCATGATTGGCCACCCTACATGCACTCGTCCATCTTGTAAAGAAAGAGTCGTTTACATTCATGTTCTTTGTGCACAGAAACTCATTAAATTGTTCAGAACATTGGAACACTTATGTGACTCAAAAAAGGCATACAAGAATCAAGGTAAACTGTTAAGACTTAGAAGCCTGTATGACCTTCACAAAACTGTCACAACAGTCTGCTTTATAGCAACACTGTCTAAAACGTTCATGAAAAAGAATTTGGAAAAAAAATCCAGGTCCAGGCACTCAGTATGGTTGCATTGATTTCAGGTGTGCCACTCTGGCACTTGCAACACAATTTCTTTGCCACTGGAGGCAATAGTTCAGATCATGACTGATAGCAGAGGTTAAACCAAACAGGACCAATTGAGACATCTCCAAGTGGAAGAACAGGAATGACACTACTGAAAATATCCAGTGTACTCCACACAAAATACTCCAAAGGTAAAATAAACCAGATACACATCATAATTCTTAGTTAAAACTGTCTAAAACGTTTTGAAAGTGTGATACATATTAGCCAACAATTTAACTTTTAACTGTGTTTCTTCAGCGTTAAGAAAATAAGCACTGAATTTATGATGCATTTTGGTGAAGTTTGACAGTCTTAGTCTAGAACAAAAGTATCAAAAATAAAATGAGCTGATCCGTATATTAGCAGAAGAAAGCTGTCAGTTAGATGGTTGACAAAGAAACTCTTGCTGGTTAAGCAGGTTAAGAAGTCTGGAAGTATAGTGGAGTGCAAAATGTCTCTGTGGGTTTTATTCCTATCTTCCCATGGCCTTGATTAGTATGAATTCTCTGAGCTTGTTTGGCAAATCAGCCTCCGATGAGATGGATTATGAATAGCTGTGATCTACATTCAGTATGTGAAGAATGAGCGCTCAGGTCTGGTCACCAGCAAAGAGTAATGAACTGTACATAGCAGTGGAGCAGTAGGCTGCCCCAGGGATATTTTCATGGAGGGATGGGTTGCAGAAAAAGCCGATGACAGCGTTTCACTGAGGAAAATATGCATGTTGATTGCAAAATAATCCAAGGCAGATGAAGCGGCAAATTTTCAACTCCTTTAACATTTATCAAACACACAGCGATGTGTCTTAAGCCTTCTTCCTGTCTCGCACACACCCAATGCTTCAGAAGAGGGATTCACCTGCATTTAGACTGCAGTTAGAGAACCAGGTTGAAGTATTCAGCTGCATTAGTTCAGTACAATAACTTTCAGGAGGAAAATATTCAATACATAACTTTTCACCAAAAGTAATGCAAAAAACACAAATGCATACTTTTATTGAGCAAGTATGCATTAAATTGATTAATAAATACAATAAGGAAATTTGTAAAATATTCAAATGTAAAAAAAAAAAGCTATAATAATAATAATAATAAAAAATTCCTGAAAAAACATTTCCCAAAATTTTGTTTTAATGCAACACAAATGTCAAAACAATTAAAAATTAAAAAATTACTTTAAACTGTAATAATTGTGAGCATGAGAGAATTTTTTCAAAAATATTTTTAAAATCTTACTGACTTTTTGAATGATACTGTATTTTCATAAAACCCATTTACAGTATATTGCATCAGGAAAAGTAACAATAAATAAATAACAACAAACTGAAATAATTGTTTCCACAAATAACTTGCTTTAACGTTGGCACTTACTAACTTAATTTGTAAATAGCTTATTATTATTGGACCCTAAACTATATGCATATTTTCTAACTATTAAAAGCAAGTGCTGTAAATAGAATAAAATAATCAAAATTTCTCATGATCTGGATTTTTATTCTTATTAGTTTTATTCTTATTAATTTTTTTTCATCAAGCACTCCCACCATAACTTGTCCAAACCATTGTCCTAAAATACCACCAATCCGAGAGCTGATGTAATCACGTTGTCATAGCATAATGTCCATCAGTTGAAACATGGTGTCATTACTACACACATCAGGTTCATGTCATCTTTTATCAGTTCAACTACCAGAGGATCAATAGACTGAGCTAAACAATCTGTGAATTAATCAATAGCAAACAAGATATCGATCATCTTAAGATTCATTCCTCATCCAAGGTTCCTGTTTGAATGGGTAATGGATCAACATAGTGAACATTACTCAGTCATGATTAAGCAGTCAAAACTTGGATTAAGACAGCCTTGTGTCTATGAACATACACAAAAGATGATCGGAAATGAAAGAGGATTTTCCCTCCAGCCATGCTTTGCAGTGTATATCCTTCATTAATATATATACATCAACATACCCTACTGAAAAAAATAAAAGTGAATAAAGTATCTGAGACAAGACAGACTTGAGGGACTTTGATGCTTTCATTTATAAATTTTGATGTGCTACATAATCAATTTTATGTGCCAGACCTCAATCTGAGATGGCAGTAAAACTGTTGCCTCAGCCGTTGAGGAAGGTGGAGTAATTTATATATCATTTGTAGATTTTGATGGCAAAAGCTTTGGGATTCATTTTCTTTCACGTAAGTAAACATGCACATCTCTTTTTTTTTCACACCTTCCACATCTAGCTATTTTCTATTTTGGTTCTCAAACACTCAAAGAGTTTGAAAAATGTTCTTGGGCAGCTAAAATGTTTTTACAAATGACACTTTATCCACAACACCATAAGTGGGTTTTATCCACATAAACATACTGTTAAGGCCCTGCTTCGGCATTTAAGAACAAAACACTCTCAGAGCTCGCAAAAGGCCATTTCACTACCAAACAGACACAAATGGTTAGGTTTTCCCTTTTATTTTTTAAAGAAATGTGTTGCTATTTATTTACTCTCTTCTGTCTTGAAAATTACATTGCACGAGGTTTGCAATGTAAACACACACACACACACACATATATGTATGTGTGTGTGTGTGTGTGTGTGTGAAATGTTTTATAAGAAAATTCTATTTCTGCTTCAGAATTTCCTGTTTAATGAAATGTGTTTCTTGCCAGCTTAGTAATTATTTGTTAAATTTACCAGCAATTTACTTCCAAGCATAAAAAAAGACATTTATAATGAAAAGGAACAAATGAACCAGTCCAGGTTATTTTGGTTGTTTAGAGAACAGAATACTATATTGCTATAACGGTTGGACATTGAAATATGTTAGTGTCTCCAATAGGCATTTTAACTAACTTAACTACTATATCAAGACACACTTGGTCAGCTGGATCAAAGCATGTTTGTTGATCAGCTAAACCAGCACCGAACAAGAACTAACCATCTTGGACTCGCTTGGAAATTCTTTTTTTTTTTCTCTCTATCTCTCTCCTTGACAAAGTTAGACACACGTTTAAAAGGAACTTGGGGGGGGGGAAAGTGCAACGAAAGTAGTCAATGGCTTTAACAGCGCTGCACTACAAAGTTTCAAAGTAGGCCAGAAGAGTAAAAGCTGCTTTTCAGGTCATAGATAAATAAAATATGATATGAATGATTTAATATTAAAAAATATATTTACTGTACTTCAGAAAGCTGATTAAAATATACAACAAACACTCTGACTTGTAAAATACAATATGCACTTTTCTTACTACTTTACTGAAAGTAGTAAGATACGCAGATAGTTTTATACCTCATTTTAAAATATCAAAGGTTATTCATCTATCCATCCATCAATCAACCATTCTTCAAGCTGCTTTGAATTGTAAAGTGCACGGTTTTGTTATATTTACAGATAAAAATAATTTCATCCTTTGAGCTAAATGGCTCCTTTTCATCTTCTAATGTATATGTATGTTTGAGAGATGACACTGATGAATGGTTTAGCAGAGCATTTGTAACTCACAGGAGCACATGGCTTTCGGACGGAGTGAGACTGGGGCCTCTTCAGAGGAAACTCCAAGAAAGGTTCACAAACTGTCATTAACTTCATCCATCTCTGCCCATTCGCTGCGACCCACCACTGCAAGCAGTCAAGACAACAATGTCAATGTGGCTTTCCCATAAAATGACATAAAACAGAGGAAAAGCAAAAGAAAGCGAGGGAGAGAGCGGGAGGGAGAAAGAAGAGAGAAAAAAGATATAGCAGGCCTCAAATTACAGGCCCAGAGCAAAACTGATTGTGTTCAGATCTAAAGGGAGCTTGAGGCCAAACTGCATCTTTAACTTATTATGTATCCAAGAGGAAAACCACATCTCAGAATGCCAGTGTTGGGCTCTGACATTTGCTTCTGTCTTTATTTACATTCTAGGTTTGACGAAGAAGAAGAAAAAAAAAAGAAATCTTTTGCTGGCAATCCAGTTTCCCGCACTACAGTTTAACTGTAAAGAGCTGAGGACAAGGAATCAAGAAATCAATAACAACAATACACAAAACAACATTTTTATACAGACTCTGTTGCATTTTCTTTGAGCACAGCAACTGATTAAGTTTTTCATATGTTGATCAATACAGTGCTCTCTGGAAAATGTATCTCAAATTCAAGCACTACTTCAGAGGCGTTTCGTGAGCTTTAAAGTAAAACTGTTGCAATTGAATCAACGTAATGCAAATTTATTTGTACATTTAAATCAACTTTTTTGTAAGGAAATTAATTTATTTAGTCTAATTTGATTTGATTTTACATACTTATTTTATTAATTACATAACTGGTTCATTTTGTATGTCTTAATACAGTGGGCTGTAGATATTTCATTTATTTTATTTGCATAACTGATGTTTTTTTTTTTTTTTTTTACTCTTAATTCTTGATCAACATAGCAGGCTCGAATCCAAGCACAACTTCAGATGCTTTTAAGAGCTTGAAAAGAAATGAAATAAATGTTATTCAGTCAACGTAACCTAAATACTTAAATTGATAGACTAAAAAAAAAAAAAAAAACTTGTAAAGTTGTAAATAAATACATGTATTTAATTGTATTTTATTTATACAACTGATAAAAAAAAATTCATGTTTTGAACAATACAACAAGCTGTAGATAATGTGTCTCAATTCCAAGCGCAACTTCAGAGATTTCTGAGAGCTCAAAACCAAAATGGTTAGTATTCAGCCAGTGTAACTTAAAACTATGACATTTCCCTCTGCAAAATAATCCAATTTTCGAGCATTCTCTTCTCATAAGGGTTAATAGGTCCCGCTTGGATGTAATAGCAAGGCAACGGCGATCCACTTAGATGCAGAGAGAGTACATTGGGCAAGAGAGTGCTGGCCGTTATTTGATTACAGCTTTCAAATATGAATCAAGCCCATTTACCTATTCACCACCTAATGGGGGAGAGCTCACGGCTTCATTCAAAGCTAAACAAAGAGTGCTGCCGAGTTCATCCTCTTGTGTAATGACTTCCTCAGAGCAGACACACTCGACGAACCTCTGAGAGAGTCATTTAACCTCACGAGTCAACTGAATCCATCCTGCCTAGTCAAGCCTGCAATCATTGTATGCATATAACCAAAATGATTGTGAATGTATATTGCATCACCTGCAGTGATATTATTTCGGTAACCAGACAAAACGGTCTCCTTTTTGTAATCTCGCTAATGTGGGCTCTAACCATAAATGAGGCGGGAGAGCACTCGCTGAAGCTCATGAGGTAATTTTGACTCCTGAATAGCACAGAAAGAGATTTGTTCCTTCTTTTGTGGCTATACACTTTCCAACACAGCTACCCTGAGTAGAGATGGATTAACCCACGCGTTGGAAAGTGTGAAGTCATTAGAAAATGCCCAATTTTCTCTGCTAATGACTGGAGGAGTAAAACCCAGTGGTTCTGAGCTCACACAAGGGCTCGCTGTCTCTCTGACTCGGCTGCTTGTGCCAAACAAAATAGCCTTGCTTTCTGAGGTGAGACACGCTGAGCGCCCTCAGGTCCGTCCCACAGACTCATTTGGAGGGGAGAGTGTAATTGTGTCAGAATTTGTAGGCCTCCTATTATGCTAATTGCAGGCACTGAAAACGTGGGATGTCAATAAGAGCCACAGTTTTCCATTTCCGTGAAAAGGTTTTATTTGCTAGTTATGTATGGACATATAATAAAAGAGCACGGTACAGGCAGTGTTTGATTTTTCTGAATGTTCCTGAGCAGTGAATAAACAGGAATCCCAGTGGCAACTAATTGCACTTCATTGACCTCTTGGTAGGAGGCAGCACTGTGTTAAATAAGCTCAAAGAGCTTAAGCTGTTTGCACAGGAAGACAAATACTGATAACTGTTTCTGTCATCCGTGTGAATGTTTCAGAATGTGTATATGTAATGCCATAAAAGATGTCATTTTCTCTTAAGAACTGTATATCAACTGCATTTGCATAGAACTGCTACTATATATAAAAAAGTAAAATAAATAAATACAAATTCTGTGTGTATTTATACACACACACACACGGTACAGGTAAAAAATATTACTTTTTGAGGGAAATAAGTAACTTCTGACATTTATTTTTATTTTATTGGCTAATTAATCAGTTGGTGACAGAGAGACAGACAGACAGACAGACAGATAGATAGATAGATAGATATTTGAGGTACATCTGTTGAACTTGACTGATTGAAGTGGACAGTCACTGATGGGATATCAGTCATGTTTTCGCTATACACCCCTACTCCACACCATAATCCTGTCAGTCCTTCAGTCAGCCTGTGAAAAATGGCCTGAGATACTTCACACGCCTGAGATTGCTGACTGAACGGATTTCTACTCTCATCTTGAATTCACATGGTCCTCTCTTCTGTCATTTTCTCCCGTTCTGCAGTCTGCATACAAGGCTTCTCTGCGGGTCTGCAGTCGTTCGCTGTTGATGGAGGCTCAGTATGTTCACAGGTTGACACACGGCTCATTACTCAAAGCCCCGCGTCGCCTCTCCAATGTGACTGATTGCTGCTGCTCGTGTCACTCACGGTAAGTGTGAGGAGAATGGGTAGAGAATTGCTGGAAATTTGCAACAAAAGGAGACTCTCTATCATCACATATACTGTCCATGACACTGCCCTTACTTATGTGCACGTACACACATAGATCCACAAAAGAGCTTTTAAGTAGAAGGGTTTTCATTTTTTTCATTTTTTTATTATTATAACAGTTTAATATTATTTGTTGTAATACACATTGACCGATATATATATATATATATATATATATATATATATATATATATATATATATATATATATATATATATATATATATATATATATATACATACACACACTACGGTTTAAAAAGTTTCATTTCAGAACCATTTTTAATGTTTTAATTTTTTTCTTATGCTCATCAAGGCTGCATTTATTTGATGAAAAATACAGGGAAAAAAGAAATACTGTGAAATATTATTACAATGTAAAAAAAAAAAAAATTGTATATTTTAATATACATTAAAATCTAAATTATTCCTGTGATGCAAAGCTGAATTTTCAGCATCATTACTGAAGTTTTCAGTGTCACATGATCCCTCATAAATCATAATATGCTGATTTATTATGAGTGCTGGAAACTGTTGTGCTGCTAAGTATTTTTTTTGGACCTGTGATTATATAAATGCAGACTTATTTTATTTCAGATAATTGCAAACATAACTTGATGTATACTAAAATAGCTCAAACAGAAATAAAATAGCTAAAAACTATATAGATGTTTAAATAAAAACAAAAAATGACTAACAAAAACACGACAAAATTACTAAAACTTTAACTAAAATTAAAATGAAAACTGAAAAATAAAACCTAATTCAAATATTAATAAAAATCTATAATAGTTAATCAATTATTTAAAATAATAATAAAAACTTCTAAGTAATTTTATTACATTTTACAAATAAGTGCTTTAAAAAATACAATCTTTACATTTTGCTAATTAAGATTTAGCATTATTATTATTATTTTATAATTGGAGAGAAGTAGTAACATTTTGACATTTATTCCTGGCTTCCATGTTCCTGACTGCTCTGGAAATCAGATGAGAGCTCTCAGTGACCGTGATGTTTTCTTTGAGCCATGTCTCGGTTTTAAACCATAAATGCCAAGACCTCAATCAAGCACGAGAACAAAGCAGAAAAACAGAAAAAGACAAAAAAAAATAGTAACACTGATGCCAAATGGATCTCTGATATTCATTTAGCAGTGTTGAGGTATTTAGTGCTCTACACAGCCAAAGCTGAGCACTTAAATGTGGATATTTTCCTGAATTTTTCCATATTGCTGCAGCTATTCAAAACAGTATATTGAGGATGTTAAGTAGTCATTTAGCAGACACATTCATCCAAAGTGATATACAGTAGACTTATTACAGAGACAGTCTCCATGGAGCAATCTGGGGTTAAGTGCCTTGCTCAATGGAGAGGTTTGTACCCTACAAATTCAAATCAGCTACGATCTAGTAAGCAGCCAGGAGCCCCTTCACCATGCCAACATTCTTTCAAGATATTTTAACAAATGTAAAGGCTCTAAAAGTGTTTATATTGTCTTTTACATTGGGGCATAGTGAACTCTCTTCATTTGACACTCGTGAGGGTGACGGGGCCATGGTTCAGTCAAACTTAAGTGTCACTGGGCTTATATATTATACACACACACACTTAATATATATATATTAAGAGTGATTGTGTAAAAGTAATGTCCATATAGCATAAATATACAATTCTAAGATTATACAAATACAATGACACATGAAGAGGACAATTATAAACGGTAGAAGGCAGCTGATGTAAAGTAATGTTACATCCTGAATAGTGCATAATGGCTTTAAAAAATCTATACTGTAGTGGACAACATGCATCAGAGGACTAAAGGCCTGAGACAGACACATATTTAATATTTAAGTGATACTTATTAATCTTGGCACATAGGATGCCTGGGTAATGTTCTCAATTACAATATACTGTATTTGACTGTGTATTGAAGTGGGATCTCGATTGACGTTTTTGAAGTTTCCTTTTAATCTGCAGTGTTTTTCAAATGAAAATATCTGTGTGGTCATGAGAGCTTCAAACATCATCAAGAGATTAATTATCTCAACAAAATTAGGACGAGATTAATTGTCGAAATCAGAAATGTTTTATCCCTTGAAATGATCTTCCTCTGAAAAGGAAGTACACATGTTTTATAGACACGAAGTGAAGAGTTCATAAAGAGAAATCGATTAAATCACCTTAGCAGACACCTGAGGACAAATGTCAAGTCAAAATGTCAAGTAATTTTTCAATGCATCATGCTGTACTTCTTTCCTGTGGCTGTGATTAATTAAATCAAATAATTGGATATCAGCAACTAATGTTACATATCTAATTAGACTTTCCATTTGTGTGTGACGAGTGCATCTGAATGTTCTAGACACAAAAGCACAGTAATTGCTCTGAATCACCTGCCTCATTTTTTCTCTGTCAAGGCAATTATCACCTCTAGTTAGTGTCAGGGGATGTCAATTAGAGTGTCAACTCTGCACACATCTGCATTAACACAATTATGTTTCTCTAAGGCTTTTTATTTTATTTTACTTTATTATTTTATTTATTTATTGTGCTTTTGCTTTTTCAACAGTATTTTTCCTTTGCCCTCACACAAAGGCAATGTGAAGATTATTTGGTTTCAATGGACAGTAAAACTATTAACCATATATTCTGTTATTCTGTGCATTTTGGTTTTACTTAGAATGTTATATATATATATATATATACACATAGAAATGTTTTTCCCACCCTGCAGTTTGGTGTGTTCCTCATACAAAGATATCACATGGCTATAGAATAATAACATACATGTCACTTTTATGATACTTTAATGGTGCATGAAAGCTTAAAGGAATAGTGGAAAGAATCCACAGTTATATTTGATTAGGACTGTTTTGGACTGTTTTCACTTGTGCTTGATCTATTTACCTACTTCAGAAGATGACTCACTGGAAAAAGCAATATCATGGATAGAGGACTCATATTTTAGCTGGAAGCAGCATTAAAATGCCGTAGTGGTAGATTTTGCTTTTCACTTCACAAGATTAACTGATGGACTGGAGTTGTGTTGATTATTATGAAGTTTTTATCAGCTGTTTGGAGTCTCATTCTGATGACTAAATGGTGAGCAATTATCATAATGCTAAACTTTTCCAAATCTGTTCTACCCTGAGTACATTTTCAGCAAATGTTCATTTTAGGGTGAATTGTTCAGAAAAAAGCAAAATGCATCTTCAGAATTTCCTTTGAAGTTTTGTTTTAGTCAAAATAGGTTTGGAAGAACATGATTTATCCCTTTAAATATGAAGATTATATATATATATATATATATATGATTTCAATTACATTTTTATTTAATTTTTTTACTTCATTACAACAATTTATAAGGATGAATACTGTATGTAGTTTCTATCATTTTCAGTGTTCACAAAATGCAAAACTGTTGCAAAGCTGTCAGTTGATTGGATGGATCACACATGTCCTAATGACAAATCACAGTCATAATAATTACCTTTCAGCCCATCTCAAACGCCTGCTGTGCAGCCTGGGTAATCCTATCACTGCTTAAACATGCTGTAGATCAAGTAGGATGTCTGATGCTGTCTCCTCACTAAGGAAACATTTTGATACAGCTGAAAAGATTTTAATGAGTATGAGTCAATCTGATGACAATGAAAGATATTTGTAATGAGCACAAAGTATTTAATAAAAGTTGTGAAGAATAATTACATTTTTTACCATAACTTGCAAATTGTCAACTTTCTTTCATTTGTATTCGGGTTGGAGTTTAAATCATAATGGTGGTCAGCAAACGGTAAATTGGGTGACTGTGGGCTATACAATTTCACTGTGAAGTCAGCTTTTAATCAGAGGAAATTAAATATTAAATATATATTCAATTATAAACAGTTATTATAAATGGTAGTATTTTTTCACAGCATTACTGTTCTAATTGAAATAAATGCAGTAAGAAAAAAAAAAACAACCTTTAAATGGTAGGGTATTTTCATTATTGTTACATTATTTTCAAATTAGTAAACAGAATTTGTTTCCACTCATGTTAAACAATACTATTAACAATATTATATGAAATAATTATATTAATATAAGAATATATATAGCCTTTTTTTAATACATTACTGCAACTCTCTTTTTCAGAGATTATGTCCTGTACAAGTTAATATGCTGAAGCTCTAAATGCATTAGTACACAAGCCATTATGACTGATAACTTACAGTGTCTCTCTCTCCTATCAGCTGCTAATTGGAACACAACACACCCCTTCTCCCCTCCCCCGTCCTGCCCCATGCAAGCAAGCTGCAACAAATTATGTTCATCCCTTGATGCAGTCCTCAAAAACAAGGAACAAAGCTTCCCTGTCATGACTGTATTCCATTTACTCTTTAAATTATATTCTTGCTTTTCCTGCATCAACATTAAAAGCTTGATCTTTTTCAGATAATGAGCTTCCCAACCTTTTGCCAGTTTCTGAGGTCCCAGTCAATGAAATTAGAGGGGTTTGGACACAGCCACAGGCTGAAACTGTCAAAGCAGTATCTCAAGACAGATTTATCCAATAGTGTGTGTTTGGGGCAAGACTGTAAGTGTTCAGGAAGCCGTCTGAACGTAAGAGTTATTTTTCAAATTCTGTTTAGTAATGATAATGGATCAAATGACATACTTGAGCTCTACACTATCTTCAAGGTAATTACAGTGATAAGGGCTTCTTCAGGTTATTTATTGGTGGCATACCATTAGTTACGACAGCAAATCATTTAAACTTGTCTCTCAATTTGTGAAAAAAGATGCAGTAATAGACTTATAATGGATACCTAACTGTCAGGTGCATAACGGGATTTAAAAGCAGAAATGTCAAGATTACGTTAAAGCACTTAAATGTATTTGCAAAAAAAGAAAAAAGAAGTGTTCTTTTGACACTTCACCACCACCATTCATCATTTTATTTACTACTAGTGTGTTCAACTCCATGTTATTTAGCACTGTTTCAGTGCACACAGAATGATGATGATTGGGAAATAAATGTGTTCTGTGTAATCCTAATTCAGGATTTGCACAAATTGAACGTGTTTTTGCAAAAATCCAGAAATTAGTCCATCTGAGGCAGAAAGCTGTCTCAATGAGCAGAAGCATGCATCAGAGAAGAGGAATCCCTGCTGAAGACCTGCTCGCTCTTTCATTCCCGACACATTTAATGAAATATGAAAGTGCTGAATGTCTCGAGATGGGAGAGGTGATGGTAGAAGCTAGAGTTCCCTTAAAAGTGTCTTTCTCAGTTTCTCACTTTCTATGCCTCGGCATATATTGGTCTCTGTCTGTCTGTCTGTCTATCTCTCTCACTCTCTCCTCAAATTGTGCATTTAACATGGTCCTGGTTGCACAGAAATGGCTTTGATCTGCTGTTGCAGACTTCTGCTTTTCACCATTGTAAAGACTAATCTCACGGAGACCTGCGAAATATGAGGACTTGCCTGCTACAGCCCGGGGTCCAAATGGAAAAGCCTGTTGCTGTTGTGCTGAATTAGCCAGGGTTCTACTTTCCTTTCAGCTCCCCTTCACCAGATTAGAAATTGCCCTGTGCTCTCGTATCAAGATGAGACCCAGTTCTTCTGCTCCTGACCACTGCTGTGGGTCCAATCAGGACCATGAAGGCTGTCTGATTGGTTCTTTGCATGGGCTTCTCTGAAATACCTTGTGCCAGACCTGTCCATTAACACTTCAGAAACAGAAATTACAGTGGGCATTGAGATCATGAAGTGGGCATGCTGGGATATACAGGATTAAGCAACTCTGACTCAACTGGAGAAAAAAAAAATTATAAAAATAATTCATCCAAGGTTGAGTAATGATTGTGTTATGTTTTATGAGAAACAGTCTTTTACCAACAACACATTCCATTCGTTTGTTTCATTCATTTATTACAGGCATTTTTCAGACCCACAAATATGATATCTTTTTG
This sequence comes from Carassius auratus, assembly GCF_003368295.1. NCBI lineage: Eukaryota > Metazoa > Chordata > Actinopteri > Cypriniformes > Cyprinidae > Carassius > Carassius auratus. The sequence goes on along the minus strand of NW_020528844.1, from coordinate 74,818 downwards.
AGGGAACTCCTACCTAACAGGTTATTATAAAAATAAAACGTTAAAAATATATACATTGTGACGTTAACTGAAATATATAAGAAATAAATATAAGAATATAGTGAATTTAACAATTGAATTTATTTAAAGAGTTTCAAAGGCAGCATTACTTATTTTCATTTATAACCTGGTGTAAAAACAAACCAAAAAAAAAAGAAAAGAAAAACTCTAAAACTGAAATAAAAAATTACTTAAAAAATTATACAATCAAAAGTATTAAAATAAATTATTTCTGATTTATTATTTTATTTAATTGTTATGGAAAATATGAAGAATATGCTGATACTTACCATGCATTTGCATATTTCACACTTGTATATGTATTCTCAATAAATATATTTTTTATCCACAGACACATGACTTTTAGAAATAAGCTTGAAATAATATTATAAAAATTGCAATCTGAATGTAATAAATCATTACAATAAGCACATCTCATTAATTGTTTTAATGCACATTTTAACTTTCAGAGCTTTAAAATAAAATTTAGTAAAATTGTTTTTGTCTCAAATGTTCACCTCAGTGTGGCCCACCTGGAGCTATATGGACAAAAGTTTTGGAACCCCTGATTTAATACATCTATTCTTTTAGCAAAACAATAAAAAGCAAGCAAACAAAAATGCATCAGACAGGAAAAATGGTGAATGTTAACTAAATAGAACTGCATACTTCAACACCCAGTGCTTCAGAACAGAAACATAAAAATTAAGCTTGATTTATTTTTCTCTACTAAGAATGGCATTGCATCCATTTGCATTCCCACCAGTCTGACTGATCCAAATGCAGCACATTTTGAACTAATTTTCAGGAACTTGCATGTATTCATGTCCACTGTTGACCCCAGGCTTCTGGCAATGCCTCACTTGAGATAGTGTGGACATGCGTTCAAACACCCTCCATGTAAACGTGACCCCAAAGGCCTCAAGGGGGATTTTACATATGTGAAAACAAAGAAAGCTTTGTGTTTTATGGGAACAGTAGAGTTCACTGCCTCATGTTCTCTGAAATAAATATAGAAATAAAACATGCAGTCTACATACTAACTGCAGTAGGAACAAATCAGCAGCACTCGAGTTAAACAAAAGCATGTTACATGGGTTGCATCTTAATGTAGGACACATGCAATGTGTGTTTACTTAAGATTAAATAAGATGCAGCATATAGTAGCTTGTTGCTGTGTGGTGGTGACAGTCCTGTGGGATCTGTGCAGGTATTGTTCACAAGCTCAAATTGCTTAAATTGTACTTGCTTTAAACTTCCTCACCTTGCAAATGTAGATCTGAGAAACATGGAAATAGCTACTTTGAAATGGTTCCATGGTACAAACTACTTATATATATATATATATATATATATATATATATATATATATATATATATATATATATATATATATATATATATATATATATATATATATATATATATATACAGTAATACACACAAACTGTTGATTATCTTAATAGTTTTGGGTAATCTGTTTATGAAAAAGTTCAGTTATATACACTTCAGCATTGGTGAGAATAAAAACAACACACAAGCTTCACATTTTCCTAAGCGACCACAATCTTCTATTCCGTTTAAAATATGTATAACAGAAGATTTATTGTAAACTGACATCTGCAGTCTGCCAGTCACCAGGATGGAGAAATATATTGCCAGCTATTGTGGTGTAGCTATTTTTCATTTTTTGCCAACTTCATGAGTGCAGAGGATTTTTGCGATAATGGAAGAAAGGATGGAAAAAAAGTATCTTTGTCCGTGTCAGCTGGAATTTTCATGCACAAACTTTCCTCATATTTCCATATATCAATCAAATTGGCAAAACATCATTTGCCTATTTGTTCACAGTACATTGTGCAACCAGCAGATTATGCACCGCATTAGTAGGGCCTTTGTAGAGAGAATTTCCACTAAATTGGATTCATATGCATTCAAAATCACAAGGAAAATGATTGATGATCTTGGCTGTCATACAAACAGAACATTTTCAGCCACTCTCTCAAATTTAAGCGATCCTCCGGGACTCTGAAGCAATGAAACTCTGAGGTATCTTTGCTCTTTTGTGTGAATGAGGACAAGGAAAAGACATTTGAGGAACTCTCGGGACATCAGTAGTCAGAAACATAAGCAAAGGTGTCAAGCCAAAGCAATGGGGTGGGAGAACTCCCTGCTTTCAACAGCTGTTTAAAAAAAGGATTGTTGGTGTCATGTCAGTAATTCTGTCTGTATTCTTAGTACTATGAATGTTGGCCTAAGGATTACCATACCCATTACCGTAAATAGGGATTCTGTGAAGAGGACAGGCTTAACAGGCTAAACACGAAGCACAGCAAGAAAAATATGAAGTCAGCAGCTGAATGACAAGACATAAAGCAGAAAAATTAATAAGTGTGGGTGAGAGATCTTTAATCAGCGGCAGAGGAGAAGAAGGGCCTATCAGCACCACAGTATGAACTCTGCCACATCCACTAAGAACTGAAATGACTAGAGATCAGATGAGATAAAATGATATCCAAATAGAAAAATGATGATGAGACCAGATGATACAAAAGAAGAGATGTGACAGAGTGAGATGGGAAGAGATGATGGAGAGACAAGAAGACATGAGAGGAGATGAGATGAGACTAAAGAAGACAAGATGAGATTACATGAGATTACAAAATGCTAAACACGCAATAAATGACAAACATAGGCTACATAAATTAAATCTATGCATTTAGCAGACGCTTTTATTCAAAGCAACTTACTTACAGTGCATTCAGGCTAAGATTTCTTACCTAACATACATTCCCTGGGAATCAAACCCACCACCTTTTGCATTGCTAGCGCAATGCTCTACCACTGAGATTTTTCAGCGAGGGTCGAGTAAATTAAACTAAAGTGATAGTACAAAAGGTTTCCATAAATTATTAAACAGCACAACTGTTTTTGACACTGATAATAAGAACAAATGTTTCTTGAGCACCACATAAGCAGATTAGAATGGTTTCTGAAGGATCACGTAGACCATCATAGGAAGAATTTAAATTTTAAAATATATTAAAATAAAAGACAAGTTATTTTAAATTGTATTTTTGAACAAATAAATGTTAGTTAGCATAAGACGGCACTGTGTGTGTGTGTGTGTGTGTGTGTGTGTATCTATGTATATACACATACAAACACACACACACACACACACACACATAATACATACAGTGAGGAAAATATTTATTTGATCCCCTGCTGATTTTGTAAGTTTGCCCACTTACAAAGAAATTAACTGTCTGTAATTATATGGTAGGTTTATTTTAACAGATAGAGACAGAATATCAACCAAAAACTTTGAGTTTGCTTTTCATAGCGATAAATTTGTGTGAACATCTGCCCTCTTTTGCTGAAGAAGAGGGCCGGTGTATTGCATTTTAAATAAGTAATGCATTAAATTCAGCCAATTTTTGAGTCATCAAGAGAAGTAGACGACTCACTGAGCCAGTTCAGTCTTAAAGTATTTCAACATTTTATATATGCATAGAAATGAGATTAAAATCATCCTTCCAAAATAAAAAAAGATGGTTCTTTAAAGGTTCTAGAACCATAGCATCCTGAAGAACCCTTTTATTTCTGAAATGGTTCTTTGTGTCAGAGTGTAAAGATCTTTATTATATAACTCAATTGTGTATTTCAGATGTTGTCACATCCTACAACCTCGTCATCTGCAGAGAGAAACGGCCACTCAGTCACACCAAAATACATAATGATGGACTTACAGACATCATATGGGATTATGAAACATGGTCTTCATTTCACTATTTTCAGTTCATTATGTATTTCATTTTGTTTTACTTCTTTATGTACTTATTTATTTTCACTGCCAACTGTCATTTATTCATGTATTCTGCTAATAACTGTTGTTAGAGCACTGTCATTTTTGCTACAAATTCATGTCATTAAAAAATAAAATGTCCTAACTGACACGTTGTTGTTGTTGTTGTTGTTTTTATTTAAAACTCTAATAGTCACTACAGGATATTGTAATACCAGGCAGATAGAGGACTAAAAAACAATATTAATAAATAATATAATAGAAATAATATTAACAATGATAATAACTATGTTAATACTAATATTAATGAAAATAAACTAAAAAGGTTATTTAAAACACCATTAAGGTCACTATAGATAGTAGCATTTTCACAGCATGGTTCTATATGGAAACCATTTAGCACTAAAAAGGGTTTTGCTTTTGTTACAAGCCAAAGAACCCTTTTCTGGTACTGTTTAGAGCGGTACTGTTTAGAGCCATTTATCTTAAGAGTCGGGGACAAAGCACACACTTCCAGGACGTGTTTTCCAAGAGTTTTATCTGCCATTCACTTTTCAGTATGAAAACTGCAGATGACCTGTTGCATCTTAATACCCATTCCCTGTGAAGCTCAGAGAAAGCACGAGAATTGATATTCTGTAAAAGGCTTGTGTCTTTCTCCTGTCACTGGTGTCTGTTCCATCCAAAGGATCTGATGAGAAAATGTTCCTGTCAATACTTCAGCCTCCAATCATCCCTGATCACTCAGGCATGGAGTTTTCCACACTGTCACCTCCCTTACCACCCACACTCTTATCTATTTTATCAGCTAAATTGCAGGATTATAGATTATAGGTTGCATTTTAGTTCACCTTGACAGAATCATTCATGTCTACAGCTAAGTGATGCACTAGAATGTTCCAAAAATTTCTAGTGGTAATTAAGAGCTAAAAAGGTTTCATGAACCAAAAGAGCACTTAGAGTTAAAGACATTTTATTTAACATGAATGTATTTTGAATGAAGCTAACATTTAGTTGCAAAACATAACATTTAATGAAAAAAAAAAAAGTAATAATAGCAATAAATGAAATGAAATGAAATGAAATGAAAGTACATTGATAACATGCCTACAATTTGGGACACTGGCAAGTGATTATGGTCTTCATTAACATATGTGATCACATTTCATCAACGTCTGTCCTCGGTAACGTAAGAAAAAGGAGGTCTCATTATTACATTGTTTGGAGCCCTGAAGCATATCTTTTCCTCAAGGTACGTGACCCCAATCAGCATAGAATTGATGAGATACTGTAGACGCAGGCCCGCAGCTGGCTAACCAGCACACACGGTCTGTGGAAAGTTCCAGAAAATCCATGCTGACTTTCTTTGAACTCCTGTGATGAGGTTATTTATCAGACTTCCATCTTCTATAATGTAACAGACTGTGAAAGGGTTTAGGTAAAGTGCTGGAGACAGAATATTTCCACCGAACCTCTGATGAAAGAAGCACTGTGTGGCATCTTTAAAGTGACCGTGTAAGTTGCTAACCACCGAAGCCCTATATTTTAATAATATCAGGCTACAAAACACAGGGCTTCAAATAAATAAAAGGTGTTGAAAATAAAATAAAGTAAAATATTTTTTAGATTATGGTTCAAACATGACACCCAAACAACATATTCCTTCAAGACCTCCTAAACTGCTAACTATTGAATAAGCACAAGTCTGGTTCTGTCAATCTTTCTGAATGAAAATAACCAACAATCGTTTTCTTGCATTGTTGTGGGAAGAAAACCCTGGAGCACTGACAAAATTGCATATGATTTGAAATTATTTGTGCACATTTTAATTTTTTAGTCTCATTCTGCAGTTCTGAAACAGGGAGGACTATGAATTCAAGCACATGAATCTTCTGAACTGATTATTGATTTGTGATCAATCTTAAAGACAAGACATTATGCCTTTCTCAAATAAGGTAAGATTTCACTCTACATCCTATCCTCCAGAGGAATGAAAGGGCAATATTTTTTTAAATCAGTCAGCATAAAGCCTTATTCTGTTTTTCATGCCCAAAGACTTGATTTGTAAGTTAAAAGGCTGTTTTGCAGGTTAATAATTCAGAGTGTCCTAGCTGTGCGAGGAGATAGTCTGGCAGTCTGAGGGGGGAATAAAAGCACTAAGAAGTGGATTGATTAATCATACAGAAGGATACATGTCTTCTTTTTCAAACTGTGCATGCTTTGGGTTGGAAGAATATGTGCAGAAAACTGTAATCAGTGACAGCTTATAAAGAAGACTTAGGCTGCTCTTCTGTAAGGTCATATATTTTTGCAGAGCACAGCAGACTGTGGATTTGAAAAATTCACATAATTATCTAATCTTTGAACTTTATAATTTGCTAAACTTTGCAAAAATGTCCCTCCCATTTTGCCAAGCCCATTCAGAGCTGTCTTACTGGTGAAGTGTTAGACAGAAGCATATTTACATGTAATTAACTACAGTAAAATTTATTTATAAATGTTAATACACACACAGTGTGTGTGTGTGTGTGTGTGGAGGGGTGTTTTTGTGACATATCAGGACACAACTCTGTATAATGACATGGGTATGACACAGGTATTACAAAGAGAGGGTGACTTATGAGGACATAACCCATCCCCCCATTTTTCAAAACACTTATATACCATACAGAATTCTTTTTTTTTTTTGAGAAAGTAAAAAAGTTTCCTGTGAGGATTAGGGTTAGGGGTAGGGTTGATGAAGGGCGACAGAATATACAGTTTGTACAGTATAAAAACCATTACACCTATGGGATGTCCCCACTTTTCACAAAAACAAACATAGGTACTTCAAAAAGGTATGTTTTTGTAGTCTAGTTTTGATCAAGAAAACCTCAGTCGATTTGTGTTTATGCCAGTTTACATGTGTGCTAACTGCTGCCAAAACAGTTTAGTTATGTTTGTTGTCATGATAACTCAGGAGAGGCTGTGAAGATGACAGAAGTTGAACATCACTGAACAGTGCACAGCAGGCCAATGTTAATAAAAGTGTTCTGGCTCACTGTACCTCAGTTTGTTGCTTAACTAAGAAGTAAGTCTATAAAGAGAATGAACAAATAGACACAACAAAGAGAATCCATCTCTCTCAGAACACGTCCTTCTCCACTGAGACTGTGAAGGTCATGAAAGCTTGGGGGATACAATCCTCTGCAGATGCCCTCACTGCAGTCAGTAGGATAGAGAGAGAGAGAGGCTGAGAGAGAGAAAGAGAGACCGAGAGAGAGAGAGAGAGAGAGAGAGAGAGAGAGAGAGAGAGAGAGAGAGAGAGTGTGTGTTTTAGATGTTCTATGAGGTTTCTGGGAAACGCGATAGGGCTAGCAAACATGCTCCCTAGAAGCAACCCCCCTCAAACTGGGCCGAACAAAGTGGAGGAGTCTCACAGTAAAGCAGTGAAAAATGGTGAACATCTACTGCATTCAGATTTCCTACTTCATTCTAACTCCATTTTACTGCAATTCTGTTGGAAGACACAACTTCTGAAGCTGTGTAATGGCCCTTTAAAAACATATTACTGCTGCCACTTTCATTTGTTACTGTTCTTGCGTGGCAGCCTTGTACTGATATTCCTCAAACATTCAGATTTAAGGTTTTGTTCCCTAATCCTAATCACTCAACTTCTGCAATCAGTTCATTGTTCATTCTTGAACTGCTTCACATACACAACCCACTCAAAGTTTTCAGCTCTGGGGCACATGTCCAGTCGCTGCATCTACACATTGTAAATTTTGTTATATGAAACATGATTTCTATTAATATACATAGCACATACACCAATGCATAGGGGCAGTAAAACTTTTTTTTTTCTAGAAATTAATACTTTTATTTAAAAAGGATGCATTAAATTGTAAGTGTAAGTGAAGACTTTTACATTATTTCAAAGAATTTATATTTTAAATAAATGCTGTTATTTTGAACTTTCTATTCATTAAACAATCCTTAAAAAGCACTAAATCAGCATATTAGAATAATTTCTGAAGGATCATGTGACTGGAGTAATGAATGCTGAAAATTTAGCCATGACAAAAATAAATTCCATTTTAACATATATAATAACAGAAAACATTAAGTCATGACAATAATATTTCACAATATTACTGTTTTTACTGTATTTTTGATCAAATAAATGCAACCAGTGGTCAGTATAACAAACCTTTAAAAAACGTATCTGTATCTGTAAAAAAATAAAATAATAATAATTAAATAAATATGTTATATACATTAATATGTAAATGCCATTTCTAGTATAGCGTATTTATACAAGTATAGCCAAATTATGCATATCTCATATAATGGCAATGACACTAGCAAAACCAAGGTCATAAATTTGACTCCCAGATATTGCATGAACTGTTAAAAATCATATCATTAATGCAATTTAAGACACTCTGCATCTATTAAATGCATAAATAAATAAAATGATTGCACTTGAAATAACTGATGGGAGGACGATATAGCTTGATTTCCCAAATAATAAACAAATGCCTTATTTTAATTGTTTGCTTGTTTAAGCCATTGCACCTGAATTTCTAACCACAAATTGTTACCATCGTTCAGCAGTTCGGGCGAATCCCTCTCAGCCCAGGAGACAGCTGACAGTGTGACATGGAACCAGAAAGGGGGGAAAAGAAAGAACAACTTTTGCTGAGAGTATTTTACATTTAAATGACAATAGTGTGTTAAAGCTGAGTACACAAGCTGAACTGAAACTCTACTGGATATACCTGCAGAACTTCCAGACAGCTCGGCAGAAGGAAGAGGCTTTCCAAGGTAACACCACTGTGTGTTTTGGGACATTAGCATTCACACAAATTAGCTGGTCGATTTCTACTAATACAGTCTTACTGGGCAAGAATCCTCATCTTTATTCATAGCCATTCTTGTTCCCCTCAACACATTGAGAAACATCATTTCAGCCAGTTCTTTTGATAAATAAAAGCCTGTTATATTACTTCTGTCATGCCATTGTGTCTCTATTACACAGCTTTTTTTCTTCTCTCATATTCTCCAGTGTTACAGAAAGCTGATGCAAAACATCTCATGCTTTTCTAGCTCAAGAGATCTCACATCTCAAAAGATATTGCTCTCTTGGCAAAGCCTTTAATTACAGTCTAGCAATGCTCACAGAGCTAAATGACTTTGCAGGTTCTTTTTTGCCTTTGTAATTGGACTGGCTGGAGTAATTAGACAAAGATTTTATCAGTTAGTTATGGATGGACAGAATGGACCAATTCCAAATGGCACTTTTGTGCTCCAGAAAGGGCACTGCAGAACTCATAAAGATGTTCCAAATGGAAAAAGCATCTGGATCCCTTACAGAAGGGCCCATAAGATGGTTAGTGAAGTGTACAGGAAGTGGTTACACAAGCATATGTGGAAATCACTGCAGATTCCCGCACAAAATAACAACAAAACTACTTGAAATATTAATTCATAGGTACTTTTATATTTTTAAAAGCATTTTTTCACTTAATATTTATTTTAAGTATATTTACTTTTTAATTTGAATAAAAAAAATATGATTTTATTGCAATAATATTAAATGTGAAACCATTCCAACACTTTTATCACAAACATGGTCATTTTTCACATTCACAAACAAGCATTTATTAAGCATGGTCATTTAAAGGTTCAACTTAAGCATTTATGTGAAAATGTGAAAATGACTATAGACATTCCTCCATTTTTCCATAATATTTATTTATTCCTGCAGGTTTGACTTATGATATGCTGCACCGCAAATAGCAAGAAAACTTTTAGAAATCAGGATCCGATTGTTCAGACTGAATCACGTTTTCAAACTCAGATTTCAAACCACAGAAAAATGGATTCCATGTGAGTTTTTGCTGTTTGGACTATAAACAACTAAACAGATTTGAGTCAGATAGTTGATCTGAACACATCTTAACCGTAACATTCACTTCCCAGATATCTTTCTTTCTTTCTTTCGTTTTATTTATTTATTTATTGACTTTTTTGGCCAATTTAAAGCTTTATAAGTGCTAAAGTGAAATGTTGAATAGTGGCCAAAAAACCCATCCAAAGGTATAATGTTCCTTAACATTAAAAACAGACATCAATAAACACTGGTCTGCATACTGTACAGTAAGTCAATGGTTCTTTCACTGCATCCTGTATAAGCCAGTGACCCCTCCTTGGCAATGTCTATTATCAGATGAAAGTGTCAATGACAACTTTCTGGCTCCATGCGACCTATGAACAAGCAAATAAATGATCGCAGACCCCCAGGTTGCCCTTTTCACTAACACTTATCCCAGATACTGTTCATATTGATTATATATGCTGAAGAATACAGTACAGATTCGCTTCCGCTGAATAGTCACGATCGTATTCAACAGCCTGCAGGAATGTCCTCATTGTTTTCAGACAGTAACTGCCTATGAAAGATAAGGAATGATTTCAAAAGCACATCATTAGAGCATTTGGGTTCAATTTGCTGATCTGCACATGAAAGTCAGAGCTGCAGGCTGATAGTCTGACCTAAAACCCAGAGCCAGAGAGTGTGATGTACCTTCTCGGTATTAATCACACTGTTACAGGCACAAATACAGATGGCACGTTACTGTAAGACCCAAATAGGACACACATGCTCGCTGATGCTCACTGAAATCTCTCGGTGTAGGCCCCACAACGGCCCACATTTGCGTGTAAAGACATAAAAGTTTTTCATTTCTGGAATAAATTGAGTGGGACTGAATGAAGACAGATTTCTGTTTTTTTTTTCATCCTCAAATATTGCAAAAAGCTAAGTATTTGAGGGAGACTCTGTGCGCACTCAACAGTTCTAAATCAATGTAATTTGTGAGAGGATTTCTGGGTTTCTGTTTACCACGGCTGAAAGTTGACCTACATTTAGATTAACATTTTTACTGGATTTATTGAGTGTCACATTTTTTTTTTAAGAATTATACAGTATCATACAACAGACAAGCAATACAAACTGCATTTAATGAGGAAAATGGAGAGACAAGTTACCAGATGATGTAGGGGAAAAGTAGGTTTTAGTTTCCATTCAAATTGCTTTTGTTTCCAAGACTGTCATGTCCATCATTTTGAAGTAATATTCATCCTGTAAACAAAATATAGCAATAGAAGAAACTGTGGCATCTGTTTGTGATAAACAAAGAATTGATTTAGAACATTCCTGACCAGACTAGAATAAATAAATTGGAATAAGCGAACATTTGGAATTAATAAAATGTAAATTAAAAAAAAAAAAAAAGATTACTTTGAACTTTAAGTTTTTACAGAATTAAACATGTAAAATGCATGCAATTTGGTAAACATTGCATGATACCAAATATAAAATATTCAACACATGCTCTTTTTTATTGAAAAACATTTTTTTCCCCTTAAAATATTTTTTCTGATTTATTTAAATTAAAATGTAAACTATTTTAATTCATTTTATTTATTAGTGTTTGTATTTACTTAAATTAAAATGTCATTCATTTTAACATATTCATGTTAAATGTGAAACCATCAGGTCAAAGCATTAATCTTTATTAAGCCCAGATCTTCATTTTATCCTCATTATCTAAAATAAAAGAACGGGTACAATTAATGAATTGAGACATCACACTGTTTTAATTCATAATTCCATCAAAACAGATGGCAGCTTATCAAAGTGTTTTCTGATATTTGAAGAAGTCTGTGTGGGACTGGTTATTCTTTTTCTAGTGCAATATACTGGGAGACTTTTACGGTTAAGTCACATGGTTCTTGCAGTCTCTGTTACTTACTGCTTTTACAAGCCCATCAAACACAAAGGCGTTACAGAACACCAGATGTGCTGGACATGACCCCTGAACCTGCTGCTGCATGCACACAAATATCTGTATGTATATGTCAGCTTGCAGGTGTTTAAGACCCATTTACACATATGCACTTACATGCATACACTAAAATACCCATCTATAAAGGGAGCTGTATTTTATCACTGTCATGCTGGGGAGGGGTTGATGTAATATTATGATTTCCTTTCCTCTCCGCTAAATTGCACAAACTCTAAAAACGCTAAAAATGTACGGTCATGCGTGAAATCTCCCACAGACTGTTCCGCTTAGATGGACATAAATTATTCACAGTTGCCCCTTGCCCCTGTTCAAAACGCTTGGGGAATTTTACCAACAATAATCTTAATACTAGATTTTTATTTGCAACAAAATCGACTGTCATCATTCAGAGCTGCATTTTTAGCAGTCGTTCTGCATTCATGGCAGTAACAGTACAGGAATTATCACACAGAGTTAACAATTTCAAAGCCGATTTATTCATTTCAAAGCCCTGCCTCCAATGCATTTCAGGCTGGGTTTAGTACAGAGGATCAATCTGTCGCAGGCCTTTGAAGCAGACACTGCTCATAATGAGTTGCAGCACAACATATGGTATAATGCATTTCAGTTTCCAAAGACCGTCAGACAATATGCCACATGAAAGCTCTGTGTCCAAACTAAAAGCAGAGGGAAACAGAGCTGAGCAGGCATGTAGTTTAAGACTGGGCACAATTACTAAACCGAGAGAGGCAGATTAGAAATGATTGTCTGTGAGGCAAATGTTTACATTAGGGGTAGAGAGATTCAGATTTGAAATTGTTTGCATGGCTGCAGTATGACAAAACCCGAGATACATGTTGAACTTGCCGAAAGAAAAAAGAAAAAAAAAACATAACGGTACTTGTACACCTATTATAGAATGATGGTCAGATTTACAGCTTCACACAAGATCTTCAGGTGAGTAAATCATTCATGAGGTTTTGTATTGTGTATGTGCATTTGTACTGTACCTTCAAAATATTTACAGTGCCTGAATCGCCATGCATTATGCAGAAAATCATTTTTAAAAACCATTTAAAAAAACAAACAATAAAGTATTACTATACAACAGGTGTATTATTAATATTTATGCAGTTTTTTTTTTTTTAAATAGCACTGGAAATATTCAGTTATTTTGTTTTTATTTTATTTTGCTCGTGTTTGTTTTGTTTTATGTCCTTACATATAAACATCCAATGCATATAGTCTACACTGAATCTTTCACAAAAAATAAATAAAAATAAAAAATAAAATAATTTATTTTACACACACACACACACACACACACACACACAGTAAAAGTTGTCATTTAACTAACTGCATGAGTGAAAAAAAAAAAAAGGAGATTAATCTGGTATCCCACCCCACCCACATCGACTCTTAAAACTAGTCAAACAAATTTCTGAAGTGGATGCAGCGAGTTTGGTAAAAGGAGCTCTCGTTGCCATGTTTATTGTAAAAATAAGTTTGTTTTCATTCCAGTATATTATCTTAAATTATTTTACACATGTAAGAAATTTAGGGGAAAATAGTGCAGTTTGAGCCCGAGTCAAACCTCAGATGTTTTCTGAGAATAGACTCGCACTAGTGATTTGCCTTTCAATTCATTTTATCTCCCGACCCCTTATGGCTGAATATTTGTCACGCTAGATTTCTGTAAAAAGCCCACGGTGGACTTAAAACGCTACTGCTGCTCCCCGAGTCTCCCCGGCCCTGTTTATTGGACATTCGCCCGTTCCTTTATGAAACAGTAGTGCTCTTTGTGGTACAGAAACTCATACAGGATTTGTCTGGCAAGACATGTCCAGCACACGCCCCATCAAGGGGAGCGCTGTGGAAAATCCATCTGGCATTTTCTGTGCTCATAAGAACATTGAGCCAAGTGCAAATTATCCACAAAAAAAAAAAGAAGAAAAAAAAGAAAGAGGGAAGGGGGGCTCAGTGCAACTGTTTGACTTCAGTTTCCCGCTCTCCTTATTACGTGGAATGAGACGTATGAAGGGAAAAACATTAATCAGTGAACCCGAATCTTGCAATGACTGGAAAAAGCCCTGTGAATAGTCATCTTGAAAGTCTAACTTCACACATTTGCCAGATTGTAAAATGGATAAATCGGTTGCCAACCCAACAGACCCTCCTCCTTTTCCCTCCCCCTCAATATCACTCAGACCGGCTGAAATAGGTTAGGCATGGAAGTCATTTCCCCTCTAGGTGCTCCAGCCCTGCTGTCCAGACTCAACAAGGTCCTGAAATATCATTAACATCTGATTTTCGCCAGCACTGTACAAGTGGCCCTTTGTTCCCCTCACACTAGACGGGGGGAGCGCCTCTACATTACCATATCACCAATGTAATTACACCTATTAGAGTGGAGGAATATAGATTTATTCCTTCTTTCCCTCCATCTCCACTCATTTGCAGAAAAACAGCATGTGAATATAACTATTGTGAGCATTTTAATTTCAGAAAGTGGTGCGGTATAATGCTATATAAACATTACCTCAACCTTAACTCATAGCAGAGACCATTTGAGGCAAAATAGACTAGTTAACTTAATGACCCACACAATCAAGCCTTTGTGCCTCTGCCATCATGGGTCGAAAAATGTTCCCATCTTTCTGTGGTCAGAAGTCGCCGTGATGAAACAGGAGGCGGCAGAGAGCAGAGCGGGAATGACTGGTGAATAGTCGCGGCTCATGCCAAGAGTCCGGTTAAGTGTCACTCGTGATTATTTTCATGTATTGCCACTGTCACTGTGTGCCCGTTGTGCTATTATGCTCCAGGGTACATGCAAACGGCAGCCACATTTATGTTTCCTTTGATTTAATGCATCACAAAACTAATAAACCTGTTGTGTATTTCGCTGATGTCACTGCGTGTGTGCTTTGGGAATGATTCATAGCAGACGAGCTCCGATTTGTCAGCTTTATAAAAACCTACATCCTGTTTCAACATTCCTTCATAATGTTGTGCAACAATACCGCTTTCTCCTCCCCTGTAAACAAGAAGCAACGAGGACACAGGATTTGACATTACATAATTAAAATGACATTTGCATGAATGTGGTTTAGAAACATCACAGCAAATTCCTGTGGTCGCCTTATTTTAGTTCAACATACCCGAGCCTTGGAAAAGAAATGGGCAGGTACCAGCAGACCCAGTTATAATAATATGGATATAACACAGGCAGATATGTCTATGAATATGTTTAGATGCAATTTAATGTCCAAATTTGTTTAGTGTTTATCATCAAACAGATTGATTGTTATCTGGCAAAGAGAATGTGTGTGATCAATAATTAACAATTGCTGCAAAGAGAAGCGGTCTGCTTTAATGCCACCTTAAACTTCAGAAGGATCTGCATGTGGTAATGACAGACAGAGCTGTTGCTGTAGTTTGCTAGCAGCATGCAGATGTGACACACCCCAAATCTTTAAAAATAAGTAACTCAGCTGAAAAAAATGATTGTCAGTCCTAAACTATTTTTATCTGTCCTGTAGGGGGAGCAGTTCAAGCCATGATCTAGGGCTTGCATAGACTAGCCGAGTAGTCGAATGATCGACTACTTCAACCACTAGTTGGCGCTGTCTGAGACAATCTACTATTCGAGAATGCATTTACCATAATGCAAACAAAGAGTTTGAAAGTACGCCGTGAATTTTAGGATGGCAAAATTTCTAAAGCTGTTACTTTCAATGACCTTATCTATGTTGCATGTAAAATTTAAATATGTAATGTAATAATTAGGGGTGTGCCTGAAGCCCAATACCTTATTCGGAATGGCACGGATAATGGCTTAAAAAACAAATAAGGGAGAAGGAATAATTTTGCCTGAATATTCGGCTGAGGCTGGCACAGTCCGGAGTTTGCTAGATAAAAGTTGAGCCAGGGGATCAGCGCAATATTATACAGAGACCTCTAAAGTCACGAGTGTGAAGTGAATGTAAACCTTATGAGTGAAGCAAATCAAACACCGCATTGCTGTTGCCTCTCCATGCATCTCTCAGAAATCAGAGCTTTGCAAGAGTAATATCACCTATAATAATACATCATGCACGTCCTAATATTTGTATACATTTAAAAGGCAATGATTTAAACCTTGGGCTATGATATGAAACGAATGAATGGAATAAGCAGAGCATGCTCACCAATCAAACAGACGCGTTGCACGTCTCAGTCTCTCAAAAACCAAACCAGTTCTCTTTCAAGTGTAGGCTAATAATCAACTTAGATACAAATACATTTTCTACATGGCCTACATGTTTGCATCTTTATCTTTTGCTGGTTTGCGCGGCACATGCACATTTGTTTAGTGAAGTTCAATAAAAATTCAGACTCGCATAAATAATGCTACGTAATGAAAATTTGCGCATTAAATTGATTCAGTCATGTTCAATTGATCACTAAACGTTTGTCATGACACCTCTCTGCTTGCATGATAAATATTATATTAGAAATTAATAATTATATTAATTTAACATGACATACTTGTTCAGTGATAGCTACGGAAAAAAAAAAATTTAATCATAACGGCATCCGAATGCAAAATATATAAAATATAAATATATAGAATATAAAAAATGTTGTGATTGTTACAGAAACAAATACTGGCTGTTACATGAAAATGTAAATATCCAGATATAACACAAATATGTGTTACAAAAATGTGGATCCCCCATAAGAATAGCTAGTGTTGCAGGGATCCTTATTGCATCCATGTGGAAGCGAGACATCGCTAGGTTGAGTCACTGCACTAATGGCTTTTGACAGCCCAGGCGACGAGCACTAAACTGTGGCCTCATTCAATAACGGTAATACAAACTACAGTATATCATAAAAACGAGCTCAATCCCAGGCGGAATAAAACAGTCATAAATGCAGTCTGCCGTGTCATGGCACAATTTACGGGACCGAATGCAAACTTACCTCTCAAAGTCATTAGCCTGAAGCTGGCTGCCTTTACTCGCATAAAGTGGGTGTACAGAGAGTCTGCATGGGTCAGGATAGATTCTGACGGGTGAGGGAGGTCAGGCTAGAAGTGAGACTGGGCCGAAAAAACACCAGCTGAGCTAATAGAGACACAGGTTTATGCTAAATTCTATCAGTGCACCTTATAGACCTCAAGATCTCCATCCTATAGCTGGATTGTTGAAGAGTGTGAGAATGTATGTGTGTGTTACAATGCTGTTCAAAAGTTTAATAAATGTAACAAAATAATAATAATGTCTCTTGAGCACCAAATCAGCATATTAGAATGATTTTTGGAGGATCGTGTGACACTGAAGACTGGAGAACTGCTTGCTGAAAATTCAACTTTGCATCACAGGAATAAATTGTATTTTAATATATATTGTGAAGGACAGACAGTCAATCTATCTCAAATTTCAAGAGAGTGAGTGATTAGCTGGATCTCACTCAGCTCTCATTGCAAGTCTCACATTAATTGGCCTGTGAGACTGTAGACTGCTGTCTCCCACCATTGAGTTAACCATTAAGGTTAGGATATCTGTAACTTGCGTAGTATTATTCAGTGTTGCAGATATCCAGCTAATTAATCTGTTAAAGGCCTAACGAGCTGCGCTGCTGCATTGCCGGTGGGGGAAACGGCTGATGATATAACCATTACCTACTGAGTTATGGAGCAAAGGTTTGGAGGAAAAATGTCCCATAGAATATAGAAAGTCATACAGGTTTGGAATGACTAAAAGAGAATGAGAATGTGTAAAAAAAAGAATTTGCATTTTTGGGTGAAACAATTGTTTTAGTTTATTTATACTATTATAACACAGCAATGACTTTTAAGGTTCTATCTACATTCAGAGTAGTTTTGAGATATTGAGCTTCAAAGTTTGAAAATATATATATGTGTGTGTGTGTGTGTGTGTGTGTGTGTGTGTGTGTGTGTGTTTGTGTGTGTGTGTTCTACAATTAAATATGATTTTAAACACTATTATATATGTAAAAATTAACATCTTTAATCTTAAAATAATTAACAGTAGAAAACAAGCATTGCAAATATGTTAGCCATTGATAAAGAACACATACAATGGATACAAGCAACTGCTAAATGCATAAATGCCCATGCACAATAACGAATAACTGCAAAACCATCATCTGATAAAGTCCTAAAAAATAAGTGAAAATAAAAAATTATATTGTGCATTATGAGTAACAAAACACATCTTTGGGCTTTAAAGGGAAATATTGTGAGATTTGTTCATTTGTGTTTCTATTCTATGGTTCATTGGCAAAATACTAATTGTTGTTTTTAGCAGCAACAATGAGAAGCAACAATTAGGCTTAAGTATTCTTGTGGATTAGTAATAAATAAAGCAAAATGAGAAAACTGCACATTTTGCAATTTCTGCTTCAATTCAGTTGCATTAAACCTTAAACACCCCACATGGATTAAATATCTTCATTTGATATAATTACCCCTAACTATCTTCCCACAAGACGGATTTGGCATCTAGTAACAATGGTGGGCATGTTAGGACGTGTACTGACAATTAATCATAACTTTGTTTGACGTTTTTCCCCTGCACACACTTAGAAGGCTGAAGTTCTATTTACAAAGATGACAATTCATCACCCGTCTCAGATTACCCAGCATCCCTTTCACCTGCAAAATTTTGCCCATTCTTTTTTCTCTTTCATTAAACTGTCCCGCCTCTGTCAATCATTTTACATCATATGATACTTTTTATTCCACAACTCCAGATTTCAACCGATTGCTTCAGCCGTTTGCAAAGGGGAGCAAGCAAAAGAGTAAGAGAGACAAGTAGAACAAAGTCGACAGAATGAGGGAAGGGGGCATATTGGTATATATATATATATATATAACTATAAATACTGTACAGATCTAGACACAGTCTGCATACAAAACTACTCCTGTAGACTCGTGCCAAAGGACCAGGCTTCTTATAATGTGCAGGCACTGATCCGATATGTTTCTGGAGAGCCCTGCTCTTCACTTTCTCCCCGTGAGCCCCTCTCACACATTTTTATAGATCACTATTAAATCGTCAAATTGTTGGGACTTGGAAAAGTTTCATCCTGCAGACTTAATGGCTCTAGCAGGTGCGCATTTAGACGGTACACATTACATATTAAATGACCTTGAAGCACCAATACAGGCAGTCCGGTGGCTGGTAACTGCTTAACTTTAACCCTCTGGATTCTAAGGGTATTTTTGGGGCCTGGAGAAGTTTTGTCATGCCCTGATTTTTTTAGCTTTTTTTTTTCAGTTTCTTATAAATATCTAAAAGAATTTGCACAGTACTGAACCTTTTTACTTTGTTCAAAATAACTCTATAATACACAGACTAATAATGTGCCTATGCCAACTGTTCTATCAATTTTCCCTGCTAAAGTCCAGATGTCTGTTGATAATAATCAAATATTAATTATCCTCTAAACATTCCACTCTCATGGCATTCAGCCTTCTGGACGACATATGTTTGTTAAAGCAGGGCTTTTATTTACTTCAAAGAAAGAAAAGAAAGAAAATTCGAATCAATAGCATTGATAAATATTTTACAACACATCTTTACTTGAGGTCTATTTTTGCAGTGCGAGTAAAGTAGCGTAACCTATAGTCCAGAAGAGAAATCGTTAAATAAACAATGACCCGCTGCTTGAGTCCAATGTGATGCCTAATTAACCGACAATATATATATATGATACCATTTGGAGATGCTTTATTATGAAGAAAACAGGGAAAAGAATAACTACAGCTGTTTGCGCAGAAGATATCCCAAATGTGAGCGTGATATTTGCAAGATTCAATTAGGCTAATGTGAGTTTGAGGTACAAAACTAAAAGGATAATTAATCCATGAGCAGCCAACCAACCAGAAAGTGATAAACTCTCTCTACAGTCATCAGCTTCATGTTTGCTGTGCACGGCTCATGACGTTGATGGAATCTCTTATCAGGCTCTTGGAGTAATTGTGATATGCCAGCATCAAAGATACGCAGTAAAACAAGGCAAAAGAACATCTAGAATATCCAGAGAGCCAATTAACAGATATCTGGATGCACTTAGACACCACAGCGAGCATCTTCACACCCTCCTGCGAGAAAAGAAAATGTGCCTGCCATCGATATTCTTCAGCTGCTAATTAATCAGAACAAGTCCGTTTGGGACACAAGAAGAAAAATTGAGTTAACACAAAAGGACACTACAGGCGCTGCTGCAATAGAACGATTCCATAAATTAGTGCTTTTAAAAAAAGTTAAAGTAATGCACTTTTTTTTAGGGTTAGTTTAATTAGCATTTAGAGTGCAATAACAGAATTTATTTTACATTCTAAAATTGTTTTGGCAACTTTACACTGACGTGATGAAGAGGGACTCTGGTAACACATTTTGGCCAAATAAAGGGAATGTTGAAAATCCATCACGTCTACAGACGGTAAATAAATCATGGACAACAATATGGCAGGGACAGGCGTTTCTGAAGCATTTCATACTAACCTTTTTCCCATAATAATGTTTTTATTTCTGGAGATACACTTCAGGCCTGTTATAAATAGTCTTCTGGAAAATTCATCTGTGTATCACAAGGAGTGCATTTGAGACTGCTAATTCAGAGACAAAACAACAACCGAGCCAAGAAACATCATCGGCGAGAGAGACTGATCTGGCGGAAAACTGTTATGAATAATAAAATTAGCACATTTATGAGCTGAACCAGTGTGCAGATGTTGAGCATTTCTTTTAGTTTGGGTGCAGAAATACATTTTATTACACTTTGTTTTATTAAAACAGTTTATTTAAATGTTTATTATGCTAATAATATCCCCTTTGATTTTAGGTTTATCCTTATTGGGACATTTAATTCTCTCAATAAAGGCAAAACCTGTTCCACGCTTTTTGTGATGGAGATCAATATAAAATGTGTTTTACATCTAATCCTTCAAAACTTCCGTCTATTCTCTCAGAAATATCACCTTCTGTCCATACATATATTTCCCCTGCAATCCCATCATCCATCTCCAGTTAAAACCTTTAACTCTGAGTCAAACATATGGCCATCTTTGCGATTTATGCCAGTAATAACAGAAAATACATTTCAGTGATTTTTTTTTCTCCGTTTACTGAAACAAATGCTCTTCTCTACCGAAACCTGCTATTAAATCTATGAAACCAAACCAACGTCCACACGTCAAAAAGTTATTCGTAAGCTGTACAAACAAATGCCTTTCACCAGGTTTTATCCTATAGTACAGGGTGCTTTTGTGATTGTAGCTTTGCACCTTTTTGACAGATCAATAAGAGCTGAGAGTCTCTGTGTTTGGATTTGTGGTTGTAATGTTCCATATAGTGAACACGACCATGACAGCAGCTAGTCAGCACATTCACACCGGCTCAAAACATCAGCAAAAGAAACATAGTCTCCTACTACAGTGCATTATAAAAGCCTCATGGAAGATCCTGGTTTCAGCCTACAAAATAATTCAAATATGAAATATCAGACGTTCATTAACATGATCACAAATCAAATTATAAAACAGACAAATGGCCTTTGTTTTCTTAATTCTAAACAACTCCTACCATAACCTTTGGAGGATGTTGCTCATATATGATAGTGAGCTCATTCCAAATTGGTCAAATTAATGGTGTTAAATCATCCAATACTGCAACAGTCTCCAGTCTCTCCTTCTGCATCCATGCATTTAGTTTCCTAGCTGTAACTTTTTACAGATGCCTTACTCTGTTATAACACTAAACTACAAGCCATATTCTGTGAGCAACAGACCCCTGCAGGCTGACTGACAAGCTCACCTCATGTCGATTGTCATTTCCACCCTCAGTCCAAGCTGCATCAGAAACAACTTCAACAAACTGTGTGCAGCACCCATATTTAATTTAGGAATACGACCTCATCAGTCCCAGAGAATAGGTATACTTTGCATGTGAAGTGTTTCAGACAGGGTCAAAAACTGCACTGCCACTCCACCCCATGCAGGTCCATCACCCCGGTCCAAGACCTTGTGGTAGGCCGTCCCATGTCACATCCGTGGCCTGGCATTTCTCAGACAAATGCTAACATGTCAGTGGGCGGCGGGCGGAAGGGCCAGGCTGGCAGTTCAGTTCCACGAGCACCGTGGAGCAGTGGACAAATTAACAATATGCAAACAAGGACCTGCCAGTGTTGTGTTTACTCAGAGAGCACAGACATTGTCATGGGGAATTTATTCACAGCCTCACCGCAGAAACACGACTGTAAAGCAGCACTCAGCAATTAAGTTTTTATCACCCAACATCCAGCAGCCCCGTGGCCCCCCTCCCAGCATGCACAGCATGTGTGGGCCGATGATTTCAATCTCATTCTGCTTCACTTCTGTCAGTTCACGGATCAGTAAATACCACAAAGACAAAGCAGAAGGGAGAAAGAATGATTCATCATTTTGTGTTACATAGGGATGGCAGTCCGTCACGCATAGGTGATGATCCGATTGGGCTGATGATGTCATTAAACATCAACGTGAATCAAAACTATTCTTACATCAAATTCGGTCTTGAGTTTTGTATATTTTATGAGAAAAGCATTATTGCGCTGATAGGAAATTTAAACAGATGTTAGTTGTAACTCGAACATGTTTATTTAGTGCTACAGAATTTTTTTTTTTTTTACATTTAGCCAAAATGTATATCATATTCTGAAATTTTCCATTTTAGTCAACAAATGTAATACATTGTACAGTACATGATGACCTAAAAGTATTTAATTTAATAAATTATTTTTTATATCTAAATGTAAATGCTAAAAAAAAAAAACACATAAAATCGAGATGTAAACTGAAATCATATATCTTTTTTCCCCCTCAATAACTTGTTTTTTCCTGAAGGACAAAAAGGTTGAGAATCACTGCTTTAGTTGACATGAAAATGCAAAATGAAACCAAATTCTCTAGTCTTAGAACAAAATCTGATCATATAAAAGTGATTATCTTCTTGTTTTCACAAGCATTATTCTGCTAATGCTGGACTGCATAGTTGCACAACATTGTCAAATAAGTGTTGACATCAACAGGTACAGTAACTACACCTCCCTGTTGATTCTATGGCAAAGTTAGATCAATAGACCCCCGCCCACCCCACCACCACCACTTCCCTCAGCCCAATCCATCACCACCCCCGTAACACCCTAGGAACCCTGACAGAAAGATGACAAATGGACCCATCATGTCCTCTATGTCCACCATAACTGGAGTCCATGAGTCCATGGTGCCGTCACTTAGGCAGTGACACATATATATATATTATGACATGGGTCCCTACCACTTTAGACAGATTGTTGGTTGAACAAGAGTGTGTATAAGCCAACGTGTGCAGTCATGCCAGGGGTCTGGATCAGCTCTCCAGGGACTCCTGTCAGCTCGGACCCGGTTAGTCCTGTCACCTGGGATGGGCCGCAGCATTCATCAGCTGCACATGTCCGCCCTCACTCCAGGTGTATGAGCACACAACGGCACATTGGGTTCCACTGATAACAGCAGAGCTCAGACCTGGTTTAAAAACAAACAACGCAAACTTTAATGATTGTCTTTAAATCAGATGTTAATAATAACGGATCCTAAGATACTAAGATAAGGTCTCTCTGAGCTCTGGGGTTAGCAGAGGAACTTAATGCACCATTGCGTGTTCATCCTGCAGTATTCATTATTTATGGAACATAAGTTCAGATTGTTTCTGATGAGTGCAGCCATAGATATTAATTTTTTATTTTACCACAGTCAATAACTGTTGGTTGAAACTAAAGAAATGAACCTGTAAACAAATCATACCTTTCATAAAAAAGTAAGGTTCTGTATTAAAATCAGTTATTTATTTATTTTTATAATATTGCACAATATTACTGGTTTTACTCTCTTTTTTTTGATTCACTAGTTCACGCTTACATATAATTAGCTGAGGTATGGTTTGCGTATTTGGCGTGCTGTCCGGGGAAGGGCTCCGAGCTCGGGAATTGCCCGAACCTAGAGTACCCCCCCCTTCCCCGTATATTGTAAAGTGAACTTGAAGTGAGGAGATGGGGTGGAGGAGGGATGCTGATAAACCGTCAATGAATAGAGGTAAGTCAGCGATATTTATACTGTGGGATTGATTACTTGATTGTGGTCCACCTGTGATGATTAGGCTAAGTATCTGACGCGCTCCTCCCGAATCTTCATTGACAATTACATTCAAATAAATGCAGACTTGGTGACCATAGGAGACTTTTGAACAGTAGTAAGTGTGTAAATGGGAAGAGGTGTTTTTATTTATTTATTTTTTCAGGATAAAACAACTCTAAAACACGATTAATTGTTTAAATATAAGATTGAAAAAATGTTAGTATATGCACAATTAAAATAGTTTTGCTAAGCCATATGACGAATTCTTTGAAAAGCACTGACTCCGAAGAGTATTTCATTCATATATCAGATTATGACAGTTTTGATGCTAAACAGTTAACAGAAAAGACTAGATTGCAGAAATTGTGTTTTATAGTGAGTGGAAATATGTATCTTGCTACGTAATCAATAAACCACATTCGAAATAGCAAATATATACTGAAAAATACAATAAAAAAATAAAAAAATAAAAATTAGCAACACTATTTGTAGCGACGTTACTTTCTTAACACAGTGGGCCCTATTTTGACGATCTGAAACGCAAGTGTCAAAGCGCGAAGCGCAAGTAAGTTTGTGGGCGGGTCTCGGCGCTGTTGCTATTTTCCCGGCGGGATAAATGGCTCTTGCGCCCGGCGCAAATCTAAAATGGGTTGGTCTGAAGTAGCTTCATTATTCATAGGTGTGGTTTGGGCGTAACGTGAAATAAACCAATCAGAGCGTCATCCAACATTCCCTTTAAAAGCAGGTGCGCAAGTTCCATTATGGATTGCTATTATTATGGCGTATTTACCAGGCGCACGCCAGGAGCGGTTCACAGCCGAGGAGACTGATGTTCTTGTAAGAGCAGTGAAAGACAGAGAAGGTGTGTTGTATGGCGATGGGAGAATAATTAGCCTGAATAATTTGTAAGCTAGTTTTATGCCTATTTTTTTTTCACATCTTCGTGTCACACCACAATGATTTCCGTCATCTCATGTGTTAATATTTTTTTAGTGTAACAATTTATGATTTGCAAAAATAACTGTTGCATCTGTGTAGATTACATGAGCAACGTGTATGCGCGTTGTGCACGCTATACATCATGGTCAAGCATGCACCCTTAAAATAGCATAATGAACAACGCGCAACGCGCCACTGACTTTAGACTAGGTTTTTTCTGGTCAGTGGCGCAATTGTGTAATGGAACAGCAAAATAGCACCAGGGATTGTTTGCGCCCGAACACGCCTCCTTTTTTGCGCTGAACCGCCCAGGGAGCGCAAGTTCATTCACTAGTTTAGCGACGTGCTTCTGTGGAGGGAAAAGCGCGCTTTGCGCTGGTGCAAAATACGAATGACACATGCGTCGGTGTACAAAGTCAATTGCGCTGGGTGCAAGATAGGGCCCAGTATGTGTTAGTGGCGTTCAAAGTACAGCATTAGTACCAAAGCACACGGGGCCTTGTTGGCTGCAAGAATTCATCCTCTGACATTGGACAAACCTCTGTTTTATGCTCCAGAGATGACAAGTCACCCTTTACACTCTACTAGATTGTGAACAAATGGTTTCATGAAGGGATGGGCCCACACACCTGTCTCCATACAAACACCTGCAGCCAAAGGTTATCCTGCTTTCTGTAAATTTACTCACATGTAACTCTCCCATTTTTCTTTGCAAAGACACTTGAGATGTTGTTTCGGCAATGTCACACACGCGGATGCTCTGTTCAAAGCTTTACGCTGTCCTTTAAATGTCAGTGGTGAATGTGTGAGGTCCCAGCATTGCCGAGTACTCAGAGTCTTAGTATTGATGCTCAAAGCCGTATCAATGAATATGTCACAGTTGCACGGCCCTAAGGTGACACGTCTGTTATGCTTTTAAAGACTGGAAACAATTTTTGACCTCAGACATGCCTGTGCTGAAGAGATACCAGAAATAACCATGTATTCATGAAAATGTCCTGAATGTCAACATGAAGAACAAGCAAAACTGAAGCTGCTCCTACAAATTATTATTTGTCCTCCTATGCAATAGCACCACTATTAGGTAAAAATGACATGTATACATAAAATTGAATCATATGAGTACAGTAAAAAACTACAAAAGGATGATATTATATTGAAGTATTTGCAAAGACCTGAAATGATTAACTTCTTCTGATCATGAACATGGAGGTGGAAATGTTCTGGATGGAGGTTTTTACCTCTCTCACTGAGGTTGACTATTTATCTTTATTTTTTTAAAGCCTACTTCTGTACTTTTACAAATGGTCTCTAACCAAGCAATTCTCTGTAATATCTGTTTCCTAACTCTAAATCTATCCCCAGAGGAAAAGACAGTCCTTGTTTATTGCTGTTCTAGCAGAAACTATGCTGCATAGCTAAAATATCATTTTAGAAGTCTCATTAAAATTTCATGAGTCTTGGTCTATTGACATTTTGAAAAAAACATTGTTTTCACAGATCTCATCTGAGCCGGATTCATTCATGATGACAGGCCATCCTACTAAACAGTAACTGACTTCTGTATGGAGCTGGTCAAACAAAAATGCATTTCGCTCACTGGGTAGGTGCTTGACCAGTGTGTGTACACACACACTTTTTTCTTGCTCTAATTTGAAAAATCACATTAAAACCATATTAAACATCATAATTGTAATATCTCATAACATTAATTTCGTGTTTCATTTGTAATTAATATTTTTTACACAAATTATGTCTGACATTCTTCAACTGTGGCATTGGTTAGGGTACAATGAAATATTTTATCAGAAGTATAAATATTTTATCAGAAGTGTTCCTGTTGCTCAGTGGTAGAGGTTGGGGATTTGAATCCCTTGGAACATGTGATAGGTAAAAATGTATATCCTGAATGCACTGTAAGTTCCTTTGGATAAAAGCATCTGCTAAGTGCATAAGTGTATTTATTTAAGTTACTTCTTTCATTCATAAATTGTACATTTTACAAATAATTATAAAGAAACAGCGAGAAACACATTTAATTAAACATGAAATTTTACATTAGAAAGACATTTTATAATCCTTGTAAAATGCACTCCAATTTTTTGTTTAAAGTTTTGTTCACAAAACTTTTTTTATAAATAACGACCATCAAAAATTAGTGTTCTTGGTTACCAAGGAGACAACATTGTCAGTGAAGAGCTGGTTTGAGATGAAATATGAGGCAAGATGTGTGGAAAAAAAAATATTACATCAAGATAAGTATCACAGAATATTTTACAGATTAATTTCTATCAATCATTTTCAAATTGTGCAAAAAGTGTGAAGATATGATTTAATTGTGTTTATTTAAAAAATCTAACAACAACATTAGGCTTGTGAAAGACAAATGAGTAGGCTGTGTTATTCCAAAAATGAAAAACAAATGTAAGATGTGACATAAATGTTCATAAAGTTTGAGAGAGAAAATGATCATTCTCTAGTAATGCATGCATAAACACTGTTTAGATCAAATTAAAGCATGAATATCTAGTGAAAATGTGATAATTGTGTGTTTTTAAAATAATTTATTTTGTAAAAAGCAAAGTGCTTGCATATTCTGAGTAAATGCATGGACTCTCGCTTTTCTCTCTCACTAAACACACACACACACACAAAATGGGGGCGTTTTAAAGGTGATTCTTAAGTCTTCCTGGCCTAGATTTGCACACAGGGAATCGTCACCAGCTAAACTGACAGCCTAATCCTTATTAGTGAATGTGCTTACTCATAAACCCTGACCCACCACGCTCCTCTCACACGCTAGCTCTCCTCTTCACTCTCTAAGTGAAGGAAGAGGTCCACTGACACTCATGCCTCAGAGCAAAATGAACACAAAGCAAAAAGACGTGCCCAACAGTCAGCTCACAAGCTGTGGGTCGTATGTCTTTTATCACCCTGTCTTTTCAGAACCATCATAAGAATTTCTAATTATTTTCACTCTCCAACCTCATAAAACATGTCATCCAACAGAGAGACCATATTTTCAGTCCCTGCATTAGCCATAGATCTCAACGAATCCTGTTTGTAATTATCAATTCATTTGGGAATATGGGATTTTCTTTAAAAATAAAGGATTGTTTTTTCACTCGGACGAAACCACATCATACAGTATCAGACATAGGCCTTTATTGTAGCTTCAAAACCAAGAGAATGGAAACTGAACAATAAGGCGCCACTGATGAAGTCTGTGAGTCCCTAAGGAAGAAAGTTTGCCGTTTGAAGATAACAGGGTTTTTTCTCTCGCACTCAAAGGAAGAGAAGATTTGTCAGAGCATCTCAAATGACACATGAAGTCTGGGCAAATCATTTATGAAACACATTTAACAGAAAAAAATTAAATTACATGGTGTGGGTAGAAAAAAACCACATGCACCCATAATGGAATTCAGAGAAAAAACAGCATATTAATACAATAAGCTGGCTCTCACTTCAGCCTGTATGGCAGAGATGGTTTGGGACTTTCTCGACTTTGTCAGAACGGGTTTAGGAGGCCATTTATCACAGTTATGTCTGTTTTTCATTATTTGGACAGTGTGATATCTATGCATGATTTCCAAGTATCCACCAAAGCAACAAAAGCAGCTGAGAGGCAGTCGAAAACAAACAAACAAACAAAAAAAGAGTATGGCATTATGTTTATGTAAAATGTTTCACTGATTCCTTAACAGCTTTCCCCAAACTTGGCACAGGGGGTTTGTCTCAAACTGCCAGGTGGTTCATGAAAATATTTGAACAAAATTCCAAACCAAAAAGCAAAACCATGGCAAGCAATATGATTCACTGAAGAGATTTAAGCTTTAAATCAAACCACTCAACTATGAGATGAATCAACATTACATCTTTTGATTCGAGTAAAGTTTAGTGTGAAGTGTGAGTGTGAATATATGTTGTGATACAAATAAGTAATGAGTGATATTTTCATAACATATTCTTCGGAAGAATGAGTCAAAGACTCATTTAAAGCCAAACCCTCATTCAATTCCTGAATGAACCTTTTTTTGTGAATTGCTTGCGTTAACAAATCTAATAGTCATTCACAAAAGACAGTAGCTATATAGTAAGTGGAAAACACTATGTGAAAAGAGCAGCATGTCTTAATTCACATAACTCAAAAAAAGCATGCGAAAAGCACCTGGATGACTTGCGCATTTCAGAATCTCACCTGAAATAGCATCTGTTGGACTCTACTATAGGCTACAAGAGGAGTTGCGATTAGGTATTAGTAGCACTGTGCAGTCTAAAACAGTTATTTGTTTCATTGTTGAATTAATTAGTGTTTCGAACAAATAATTTGAATGAATGATTTAGTCACTCGTTCATGAAGACATCTATTTGATTCGCTCTTGAATGAATGAATCAGTGTTTTGAACAAATAATTTGACCGAATGATTCAATGACTCACTCACAAAGACAGTCTTTTACTGCCACCTATTGGTGTATCAATGTTTTTTTTTTACCATCATCTCATCTCTACCAAATTCTTTTCAGCATTTGAAATAAACAAATAAAAATTCCTATGCATGATTGTGACACTTCCCTAGCCGCCGAACAAACCCTCCTAACCTCTCAGATTTACACCTATATCCTTTTTAAAAAACGCATGAGAGAATTCGATTTTTTAATACATTGAACTCTAATTAACTTTAACTCTAATTTGGAAAGCGATCAGTGTTTTAAAGGAATCCAAGATTATGTTAATCTTCGCTTGCAGCATTAATAATTAGCCATGTCTGTTCAAGTTAAGATGAGCTCATTACTATAAACAGAGACTGCTGTGAGTGATTACAGAGCATGGCAATACAGATGACGCTCATTGTCATCCTAATCGCACTCAACACAAGGCGTTCTTTGATGATAATACAACCCAACGATGTGCTTCATTATTGCTCAGAGCAGGTCAGGTCATGGGCCGCTGCTCTTGCACATGCAAATGCCAGATGCTCCCGTGAAGAAAGTCCCTCAAAAAAAATTGAGACACATTTCACCAGCATGTTGTTCCCTTCTCTTCACCTCTGCTGTCTGGTGGATCTGATTAGGAAAGCATAGTCCATTAAACGCAACTCCCGCCTAACACTCTGTTGTAAACCCAGCTACTAGCTTACAATAACTCAAAACTGAAGCAGATGAGACGGCACAAATGAGTATTCTGGTAGAAGAGGTCTTTAATTTTGTTCTGTTTTCTTTTTTTATGTTTCACTCCCTTTTTTTTTCAAAGCAAGGCAGATGGATGGACACAGAGTGCCCACTCATATGATAAATGAAATTCACATCACTCGACTCCAGTGAGCTTAAAAGAGGACATTACATTGAGATGTTTGGAAAGCCCTACAAAAAGGAAATGTAACATTGTCTCCTTTTGTCTTAGCTTTTCATTTTCTATCCATATTGTCCATTTCAGACTGTACAGGCAGGTCTATGCAGGGAACCACCAAAGGTATTTGGCATTGTTGGGATAGCTACTGTGAAACTGCAGTGAGCCAAGCAACAAGCTATTCTTAATTCAAAAGATGGCAAGCTACTCTTGTCAAAAAAGCAGGTAGCTATTGCAACTATTTTGAAGCAGTAAATACACTACCGCTCAAAAGTTTAGGGTCAGTAAGACATAAAGATGCATTAAATTGATCAAGGGTGACATTAAAGTTATTTATAATATAACGACAAAATTTGTAAATACATTTTCTTTTTTTTATTCCTTAAACTGTTCAATTCACTATAAGGAAAGAAAATTCTCAATGCTACATACAAGTTTAAGTTTAAGTTTTTGATAATTGCCTCAGCTTGCTTGGCTGTAAAGCTGTGGGTGCAATGCAATGTGACATAAAAAAAAAAAAAAACAGTGTACTGTCACATTAAACCACTATTCTTTGGAAAGCTTGTTAAAAAAAAATAGCTGGAAAAGCTACACTGTTATGTAACCAGGAGACTGAACTGCCACACTACTGAAAAATGCAGTTAAGAAAGCTATAGCAGCACTCTAACTTAGTTACTCCCCAATACTGAAATTACTGTGATGGTACCAGATTTATAACACTCTAAATACTGTTTACCATGCAGAGTCGGCCATGTTTACAGGTTGCATAAAGCAACTGGGTGCTGGCATTATTAATGTGAAATACAGATCCACAACCAGCATGACATTAACATGGCTTTTGGGACACAAGTAAAACAGACACCAGCACTAGTCCATTCACCCTGTCATCATGTACAAACAAACAGAGTCATGAATAAATAATACAAATTATGATAATAATAATAATAAATAAAAAGCCAGTGTGCATTCTCCCAAAAGCAAAGTAATTTGTAGAGGTGGTTGATATGTTGTGATAATACAGTGCCCAGGTGCCAGGCCATGTATCTGCGAAGTTATGTTGCACCCACTGTGAACATAACTTATTAAGGAGACCAGAGGAAAGTGTATGTCATTACATGGGGATGTTGAGACTCTTAGATATAGTGAGGTTCGACACCCATGAATATGAAATGCACTTCTCATCTGAAAGGCTGGCATGATATTCCATCGGTATATCTCAGGAGGCTTCCCAGCTCATCTGCAGTTTGGATCCAGTATAGTCATCCAGAATATTTTTTCTCTGTTCACTGCTGGAAATAGATAACATTTGTTTATTGTAAATACCTCATTGTGTCCATTTTAAAGGATTAATTCAGGGATAAAAGAAATTAAACCATTGTTCATGCCACCGTTCAAGACGTTGGAGTCATTAACATATGTTTTTGAAAGAAGACTTAGGTTCGATGAAGGCTGCATTCATTTGCTATACTAAAACATTGATATTGTGAAATGTTATTACAATTTAAAATAACTGTTTTATATTTTAACATTCCTGTGATGTCAAAGCTGAATTTTCAGCAGCCATTTCTTATTATTATTTTATTATCAATACTTTTGAATAGTATTGTATGATGTCCTCATTTCATTCAAAACCAACTTCTTTCAATTGAATAAGGACAAAGAGCACCATAAAAATATATCAAAAGTGGCCCACATGACTCATGTGCTATATAACAAGTCTTCTGAAGCCATACCACAGAAATATTAGAAACCATTTCTTTGAAATGGATCTTTTCAATGAAAATAGGTTTAACTGATCCATGGGAAGTCGTGGCCTAGTGCTTAGAGAGTTTGATTCCTAACCCTAGGGTTGTTGGTTCGAATCTCGGCAGGCAATACCATGACTGAGGTGCCCTTGAGCAAGGCAACGAACCCAAAACTTCAGCATAAATGGCTGCCCACTGCTCCGGGTGTGTGTTCATGGTGTGTGTGTGTGTGTGCGCGCACTTTCGATGGGTTAAATGCAAAGCACAAATTCTGAGTATGGGTCAGCATACTTGGCTGAATGTCATGTCATTTTCAGGAACCATTTGATCTACTGTAGTTGGAATGACTCAATGATTTGGTTGCAGCGGTTAGGAGCTCACTGAAAGTTTTTCGGTTGAACGACAACTTAGTTTCTGACAAAATCACCCAAATCTATCGTATTACTTCAAAAATCCTATAAATTACTTTTATGATGCTTTTGGATACTTCCTGAAGCTTGAAAATGTCAAATTACATGTAGATCATTTACATGTAGAAATTACAAAGACAAGCATGATGCTTCAAATTGTCTTCCTTCATGTTTCACAGAAGAAATGTCAAACTTTGTAACAAAATGAGGACAGAACGTTAATTTTTGGTCAAACTATATGTATGGCCACGATAAAAAAGGCATTATTGTCCATAATCAAAATTCTCTTGACACACAAGCTTTTATTGCCAAAGCCTGATTGTGATAGACTACTACTCCTAAACCAATATCTCAGCCCAAGATGATCCCAGTAATAGCAAAGCTCATACAAACTCTTCGACATCCAGTTTAAAACATTATGCATTTATAAACATTCTGTTAAAATAGTTTACATTCCTCACATGACAAACTTCTCTTTAAGTGGTTGGTTTATGGTATCGCAAAGCCTAGTCATTTTGCAGCATGTTTCTGAAGCTCCCTAAGCCACATAAAAAGACACATGGTTTCTAAAATGTCAAAAAACTCAATTAGTCACTTTATTGCAAGGTCAATTCTATGTAAAGGAGATAATTAAAACTACAGTTCCAGAACAACACTGTTACAAAACGGTATTTAATAATGAAAAACAACGGGAAACA
The DNA here is from genome assembly GCF_003368295.1 of Carassius auratus. NCBI lineage: Eukaryota > Metazoa > Chordata > Actinopteri > Cypriniformes > Cyprinidae > Carassius > Carassius auratus. The sequence goes on along the minus strand of NW_020528844.1, from coordinate 41,834 downwards.
ATGGAGATCAGTCGGGATCCTCACGCGATTTAGTTCATGTTCGGAGGGAATGCAGCTCTGCGTGAAACACATCAAAGGCACTGAACATTAAACAAAGCTAAATTTACCGCATGCTTGGCCCTGCATTTACTAAACATGGCAATAACATTCAACAGTCAGATGTTGACTGCAAACATATTGCTCTGCTCGTTCATACAGCAAAAAAAAAAATCATAACAATCATATAAATATATTTGAATTTGAGTTCAGAAGATCTTCGACATACTGTATCTTGTTTGCATTTTACGCAATCTAGTTTGTAAAACAAATATCATTTTAAAAAATCCTTAAATGATATAAAACATCCGATGTTATATCAAAAAAGCAGGTTCAAGCAATCATATGGGTTTGATCAGGATGATCCTAAAGGTTTGGAAAACCAAGTCTGGACCACAAGGAAAGTATTCTCAAATTGTAACCTCAATTTGTGGTTTTATTATAGAAAACGGAGACACTTCCTCAGCTGCCCTAATGTGCTTTTCTGTAAGTGCACTAGAAAATCATTAGTGACCTTAGAATACTTGCCTGCCTCTCAGTTTGTTTTTCAGTCTGTCATAAAACACAGAGAAACAAACATCGTTTAAGTATTTTTATTTCAGCATATGATATTGGATCTTATAATCATAGGCTGTGCACAACCAGAGAGACCTCTGTACATTGAAAGCAAAGATTTAGAGACATTGGATTCTGGATGATCCATTGAAGACAGCTGATCCAGTGTTATTGCCAAATCTGATATTTATGAAATGCAGAACATCTTGACCTGACAGATTGTTTAGCGCTAAGAAAGGACTGAATTTACATGCCATATTACAGCATGACTTGTAATAATAATAATAAAATGACATGCTCAATCTTGACTATGAATAAAACGTGAATGTGAAAGACCTGGGAATTGTTTAGAATTAAGAAAAAATGTGCATTACAAATCTCAGTTGAGCTCCAAATAGGAACATGCAGTTAGTAATGTTACAAACTACTTAAGTATCAAAATAATTTAAAGTGACAATAGGTGACAGTGTCTTTTTATCATTATACATTTAAAATGTAATCATGTCCATATTTTCTTTTCAAAAAAAAACAATGTTTTTGGATGATTAAAAATCATGGTGACATCAATAAACTACTAATAAAGACAAACATTTTTAGTCTAATTTATTTAGCTATGTTGAAAACAGGAGCACATTAATGAGCAGCTGTATTTTACTAAATATTTCTGAATAACAAGAAGACCTAAATGCTAATGTCTGATCTACATAAAGCAGTTTAATTTGACAACACGCATGTTGGATATAATCTACAACTCTTGTGCATGTGTCAGTTAATTTGAAGCAGGTCTTCCTTTTCTAAAACAAAACCCTAGGCTGGAACACTGTGGACTCGACGTCACTAATCTTTCAAGCATCGAGTCTGTCCTTTCCTGAAGCTAATTCTTAGTGTACACCTATAAAAACTCTGCATATTTGTGCAGATGGCTGTTTTTACAGGAGCCTACTGTGTAAGAGAACACGGCGTTGATTCAGAATGTCTGCCAGGGGCCCTGAGCTGAGTACAGGGGCAAGTCCTCTAGTAACACAGCCGTCCTGCACTTGCCTCCCAAACACTTTAACAGGCAATTATCCCACCAAGCAGGACCTATCAAACCACCGGCCAACTCCACACAGAGAAGAACACACTGACAGAGAGAGAGAGAGAGAGAGGGGGAAAGAGGGAGAGGCTTTAAAACCTTACTCAAAAAGAAACTAAATAACTAGTTTATTTAGGAACTTTTCAATAACTACATCAGAACTTCATATGAGCCTAGATCCACTTTTCCCTAAATGTTAAGGTCTATCTGTAGATTTAAACCACTAACAACATTTTTAAAAAAAAAAAATGATACTGTATATTTTGTGCTTTTCATTCTACTATAGATACATACTTATACCAATAATCTAATAATTATTTTCATGTTAATGTCAAAAACACAAGCATGTGGCAGGTAAGGAATTTACTAATTCATTACACACTAGTTTCTCTTTAAACACTGAACGTTTGACCATCTAAAAAGATATATTGCACTTCACTTTACACTTTACTCTTTTAAAAAAATTGTTAATCACTTATTAATCACAAAACAAATGATGGCTTTCAAGAACACAACAGGGAACATATTTTAACTTCTAACAAATCTCCATCTAAGATCAGGCCCATAAAAGAGAAGCTGATTAAAATGATTAAAGGTTAAAGGAGGATCTGTCTCTTGGAAGTAAATAAGCTATAGAGAGAAAGAGACCAAGAGATTCACTACAGGACAGATGTTTGTCCCTCATATTCTCCAAAACAAATCAAAAACATATTCATTAGTATCACCAAACCAAAATGGAAATTTTCACGTCTTAAAATGCTACAACTAAATATGTTCAAGAACATGAACAGAGGAGCCATCTGGTCCCACATTTGGAGGATTCTTTTATCTGGAAACCATTCTCCGCTGTCTTTCCTTTTACGCATGGCTGCTTGAAAGCTGTGGAGAGCCAGATTAAGCCACTAGTTAAGGATGACATCCGACAATAAGCCAAGTTCTGAGAGCGTTTATGTCCTCTTTAGGTTCAAACAGCACTGACACTAAATAACACTTCTTGCCATGCAAAAAAATGCACTGACACAAGAAATGAGTGTCTCCCTGGAGAAAAGCAAATCTCTGAACAGAGAAAAAACAGAGTAAACCCACATTTAAAAATAAGCAAGCCTTTATCTTTCCTAACACATAGCCTACTTTTTTTTTCTTATTAGAGTACAGAATTGTTAGATCAAGAGCATCCGATTATTTTTGTAATACATTTTTCATAGCTAATGGTATCTCACTCCTAAAAATGAAGGTTCTTCTAAGGTTTCTTTAGATGCAAGAACAACTTTGCAAAGGGTATTATATAAGTTGCTAAAACTTAAAATATTCTGTGTTCATTAAATCTGTGTTCAATAAAGTTTTCTTGTTAGCTGGCTTATGGTAGAAAAGCAAGTGTTTATAACTGATTACAAGCTAGAGAGAGCAAAGTGAAAATAAAATAGCAGTTAAAAAGATTCATTTCGGTGTTCAACTACATTAATCACAAAGAATAAACAGAATGAAGATAATATACTAGATATGTATAACATTAACTGAAGAAATATACTAACCAAAAGTGAGAACGAGGCTTGTTATATCATGTCTACTATATTGTATATTTACAAAAATGATATAATTACGAAAACAGGGTGTCCTTCTGTATAAGAAAGTATATACTTATGTGAGAAATACGGATTCATGCACAAAGGTAAAAAAATGGTTATTCACCCATGTATTTGGACAGTTGACACGACATGACAAACTTTGTAATATTGCATTTTATGTTAAGACTATATATATATATATATATATATATATATATATATATATATATATATATATATATATATATATATATATTATACAGTAACAACATTATACAGTATATATATAAGATTTAAATATATATATATATATATATATATATATATATATATATATATATATATATATATATATATATAGCCAAGCAATACTTGTTTAGCAAGTGTTAAGTGTTTGAAAGTTTAGCACTGTTTATATTCATTAGTTCATTCAAGTAGTTCTGTAGTGTGTCGAATGCATTTTTAAAAATCTAAATAAATATCCCATGCAACTTCTAAATTGATTTGGGTTTATAAAAACCATGCAATAAAAAAACTGCAAAGATACTAAAACTGTTTCATGCCAACATGATACAAGTCTAAATGACATAAAACAGTTGTCGATGTGTGTGAGGTAAAGAAGAATCCATGGCCATGTGAACGCTTACAGAAGAGATCATTTAAATCATATAATGTTGTCTCAGCAGATGAGGAGTCAGTGCCCAAATTAGGTGGCGGTCTGTGCACGAGAGAAAGAAGAATGTGTTACATCACAGACGGTGTCAGTGTGGGCACGGCTGGTGGATTCTGGCTGCTGTGAGTCTCCAGAGAGAGATTTACCATGCGTCTGGCACGAGCACATCAGAACTGGATGATCTGCCTTTCCCATAAACGTCTCCTCCCAGCCGCTCTCCGTCCAAGTGCCAGACAGCGGGGGTGTCAGGGATGGCACATATCTCATCAGTCACACTGAGCTCTTTCTGCCAAGACTGCACCCGATGGAGACACAACCCCTTTTCTCTTCCTCCAACCTAACACCCTCTTTCTCTTACGCTTTCTCTCCTCATCCAACCAGCTTCAGTTTTTAATGTTGATGTTTCCATTCTATCTATTGTCTGCCAGGTCACGTGTGATAGCAAGAGGGAGAGCGAAAGAAATAGAGAAGGGAAAAGGATATGTTATACCCACTATGTAAAATTCATCTCTTTCTTCAATCTCATTTCGGAGCAGCAGACGGCCAAAATTCACACTCAGCTACTTCAGGCTGCCTTTTAACTGTGGCCAACTGGGCTGGGCCTACAGGCATCAGAGGAATCAGACAGAGTAGAAAACCGTCGCTCAAACCCTAATTTGTTTACGTGCTGATTTTACTCATATGAGGCCTGAAAACATGAGGGCTCGGACTACACGGCCAGACGGCTTTCATCTCACTCACCCCAGCTGACTTTACCACAGACAGCCTGTAGATTTCAACAGTCGTGGTTACTTGCACCATAAATACACACAAACATCTATGTACTTATAACATCAGAGACAGAGATAGACAAACCACTGGGCACTGTCTGCCAGAAACAGTCAAGGAGCTCAACAGCTTCAGTGACAATATTATAAGACACATATAGACACCTGAAGCATATGCGGTGGTCCCAAAATATTCTTTAGACACAATGTAAAAATGTATAAGCATCACTGCATCACATTTATATCAAGTGGTGGGTGATTTTTAGTGGATGTAAGAAGTGAGTTCTCCTCCTGCAGAATAACCACAGGTGTAGTTTATCATTAGTTTATCACATTAACATATCAACATGAGACAAGTAAAAGTTGAACAACTAGAATGTCCCTTTTTATTGTTTTATAATTTCAAATCTAATGCACTTCTTTTTGCTTAATATTAATGAAATATTTAGCTTGAAATGTGTATGAAGGCTTTTTTAAATTAGTGCAATAAAATTATATATTTTTAGTAAATGCTGTTCTTTTGAACTTTCTGTTCATCAAAGAATCCTGAAACAAATGTATCATGGTTTTCAGCATCGATAATAACAGGAAATTAATCTTGAGCCCAGAATCAGCATATTATGAGCATTTCTGAAAGATCAGAAAATTCAGCTTTGCCATCAATAAATTACATTTTAATAATATTTGACATTATTACTGTATTTTTTTTACAAAAAAAAAAAGCAACCTTGGTGAGCACAAGAGATGTTGTGTATTATTTGTCCAAAAATAAATGGCATTTGGAATTTGACAATACGTTGTATCTGATGGAATGAAATTAGATTTTCTAATATGGAACCTGTTTCCATACTAGAGTTAAAAATAAATAAAAACATAAATTAAAAAGTTTTAAGTTACTGTAGTTTTAAGTTAAAAACAATCTTAACAAACACATCTCTCAATATTATGAGATATAAAGTCAATTATAAGAAATCATTTGGAATTTTAAAATAAGACATTTCAACTTAGAAGTAGAAGCAATTAAAAATGATTCATTACCTTTTACTTTTTAATCAGCGAACATCTTTGAAATCTTCCACACTGTCTTTTTTTTTACACAAAGAATCACATATCACGAGTGTGCTTTTGTAAAGTCTTGGACTTACAAAAATGGTTCCAAAAGCATGTCCGTGCATCACAGTGCCCATGGGCAGCACTCTAAACCGCTTCCAGCTATTGAATGCACCCTAAGAGCTTAGAGCTAATAGTGATAAAATGAAAAGACAAACATAGAAATAGTGCCTCAAGGACGAACAGCTAAGGCATAACAAATGATATTCTCCAGTCAATGACGCTAATGAGATGTATGCAAAAGAAGAAATTAATCTGAGAGCATAGGGAACATATCAACAATGATATAGCCTTGAACTGTTGTATTTTAACAGAAAGGTTTGAGTGTATGAAATAGTGTTTGAGAACACTATAGATGGAAGATTGATAAAAATCTTTTAGATTATAGTTGGGCATGTATAGCTCAACTTTTTGTATTTTTATCATTAGCATTATTATTAGTAGTAATTATTTTTTGATACTGTTGTCCTTGAGTATAAAAATATGAAGTACATAATTTGATTACACAATCCTTGTCTCCTGCAGCTATAAGTGCTGTTTATGCCATGATGAAACATTCCTGTGAGGTAAAATACTTTGCTTTGTCTAGTCCACTCTTTACAACAGCAGTCTACTATTTTGGCAAATCCGTTACAGCAAACAATAATTGTGCCTTTCTAAACATCCTAAATCCTTGTTTCTACGACAGCATGATTCAATTTTGCAAGCACATTACTCCATAATTTCATTTTTTTTTCCAGCGATCCACTCAACTCCACACGTTTATTCATTTTGATTATTTCAAACATTAAATAATAAGCACAGGAAGGCCAAAAATGGCGAGCTTACAAGGCAAATGATGAAGCAATTATATTTGTTTGCAGATATCCTCACGATACAGAACGTTTCTCTTCTCTGCAAACATGGCTCAATCACACCAAGAAAAAACGATTGGATAAATAAGATCTATATGGCTACAGTAAAATAGTAATCTTTAGAGCTTTAAAAAGATTTATTTAAAAATAAAAACATAAAAAATAAATTTATAATAAAAGAATCATATAAAAAAGACATGGGGGAAATGGATTTAAAATTGTTTTTCCTTGCTCTCCATGACCCATCAGAACAGACATGCATGGGACCCATATTTGGGCTGTGATCCAACCACTGTAATAAATCTTTATGCGTGGTAAAGCAATGACATCACCCCTCTTCCTGTGCAAATGACCAGCACTTCCTTTAATGGGCCAGATCTCTTATATCGAAATGCATGAGTTGTTATGATCCGATTGGTGAGCTTGAGCTACTGTAATACCGCTTGTCTCCTCATGTGTTCCCTAATGACAGTAAAGATTGGAAAATTCCCTCAGGGTCCCCTCTGTTGAATGTAATCTCTTCATCTGGATGTGTCAGGGACATACAGTAAGACTAGTCGTGAAAGCCCTGAGCATTGCAGACTTGGGAAAAATAAAAAAGCTACATTTCAAAAAGCTTTGTGTGGATAAATCTGGAGATGATGGGTTCTAGTCGCCGATTGAAAGGTATTTTCCTCGTTGATACCATTTCTCTCCTGTGCACACACACTCGAAGATGAAACGGCAAGTAAAACTCTGAATGAAATAGTCTTGTCTGCATCTTTGACATGGTAAGTTATTTAGTGACACATCTTACAGTACCCAGCGTGAAAAGAGAAAAACGTGCTTATAAATCTCTCCACTTGACATCTAGAGAGAGTGAGAGACTTTGCCTCAGGAAACTTGGGATGGAGAACTGAAGGAAAATTCTATTTTGGGTCTTCCAAAAAAGGGGGGGTAAGCGAAACACAGACAGTAAGATTCTGTGTGCAACAAAAACCCAGAGGAATTCTGCTCAAACACTGTTCCATTCTGTTTAATTGTACACAAAATGACAATGCCAATGGATAATTTAGTTTAATTTGCTACAAAATCTGATTAATTCTAGGCAGGGTTTTCAAAAAAAAGTCCCTCTCCAATGTTTATCTTAAATATGTGGTCTTCAATAGACAGTTGACTTTAAAGTTTAGACCAATTCAGCTTTAACCAAATATTATAAGAACAGCTGACAGCCAAAAGAAATAATACCTAACCAGCCAATAACAATTTTTTCTCCACATCAAATAGCCTCCAAGAGGGTTAGCAACACTTCCAATGAACAAATAGTCTACTGGTTGGTCCGGGCCTGCTGTGCTTCTGTCTGCTTAGATTACCAGCTCAAGAGTCAGTAAGGCATGACCCATCTGTTCAGATATACTGACCCCCAGAACTGTAGTTAATGGAGACAGTGTCTGCCTGACTGCATTTCTCACACTACAGAGACTGTCAAAAATATTATGGAATATTTACAGCACCCCCATGTGGACAAATCGTTGCTCTGCTATTTTTATTAAACATCAATGTCTGTATACTGTATATATTTTCTTCTATCACTTAGTACTTCATAGAAAGGCATATTGACCCCAGATCAAATGAAGCGAGTTAGAATTGACAGTGATTATAGCAGTGCATCATAAGCATTATGTTCCTGAATGAACCAAACTAGAGTAATAACAAATGCAGTTTCCCGAAGTGAATGGCAGATCTTTCATAATGACAGCTAGAGGAATATAAAACAATAAACGCAGTTATCATCCTCTGATCTAGTCAAAATAAATAATCACATGGATTGTATTAAGCAGAAATCTTTTTCAAAATACATCACATAATAGCTTCAGGGGTCTTCTGAGGGAAGCGTATAGCTGCAGGGAAATTATGCTAATTTTTTATTACATTTTTCATACTGTCACAGTAATGTTTTCCTACTGTTTTATTGAATTATGAACACATGTAATGCTACTGTAAAAAATCAGGACATATTTCCTGCCTCAACAGGTTCCACAAAACCAGGCTCCACATGTCACCTCTCCTAATGCAACCTGCTGAACACACAAACACACACATGCTGATTATATTTATTTATTATATTAGACATTATATTATTGATACAGATTATTTAAAATATAATCATTTGTTAATACAATTTCTATTTCCTTTCCCTTACCTTCAACAAACACCAATTTTCACATTTATATAATACATGTATACACACATATGTATTGTATGTACACTGAACAAAATTAGAAACACAACACGTTTGATTTTGCCCCCATTTTTTATGAGCTAAACTCAAAGATCTAAGACTTTTTCTATGTACACAAAAGGCCTATTTCTCTCAAATATTGTTCACAAATCTGTCTAAATCTGTGTAAGTGAGCACTTCTACTTTGCCGAGATAATCCATCCACCGCACAGGTGTGGCATATCAAGATGCTAATTAGACAGCATGATTATTGCACCTGTGTGTCTTAGGCTGGCCACAATAACAGGGCACTCTAAAGTGTGCTGTTTTATAGTATTGGGGGTCCAGGGCCTCATGCAGTGCTACACAACACACTGTTGTATACGCCAACCCAGAGCATCCCAAACACGCTCAATGGGTGACATGTCCAGTGAGTATGCAAGAACTGGTATGTTTTTAGCATTTTAGCAAGTACAAATCCTTGAAAAATGGGGCAGTGCATTATCATGCTGCAACGTGAGGTGATGGTCATGGATAAATGGCACAACAATGGGCCTCAGGATCTCGTCATGGTATATAAAATGCACTTGTGTTCATTGTCCACAACATACGCCTGCCCATACCATAACCCCACCGTCACCATGGACCACTCGATCCACACCATTGACATCAGCAAACCGCTCTCCCACATGACGCCATACACACTGTCTGCTATCTTCCCTGTACAGTGAAAACCGGGATTCATCCATGAAGAGACCAACTCTCCAAAGTGCCAGGCACCATCGATTTTTGAGTGGCCTTTTATTGTGGCCAGGCTAATGCACACCTGTTTAATAATCATGCTGTCCAATCAGTATCTTGATATGTAACACCTGTGAGGTGGATGGATTATCTCGGCAAAGGAGAAGTGCTCACTAACACAGATTTAGACAGTTGAGAGAAATAGGCCTTTTGTGTACATAGAAAAAGTCTTAGATCTTTGATTTTAGCTCATGAAAAATGGGCGCAAAAACAAAAGTGTTGCATTTATAATTTTGTTCAGTGTTCATATGTGTGGATGGTTGGATGGATATTTTTTGTGTTTATTAAACTGTTTTGCTCACGGGAACTACAATGTATGCAATTTCAGCTTTTACTCTCCTTGTGGAGACATTTTGTCCACATAATGTAAGCAAAACCTTACATACACACAAGTCTTTGAGGGAATACTTTGAAGCATGGAAAATCAAACCAAAAGTGCCGGTGCTGATGTTATGGCTAGTGTTATTTGTGGATCAATGGCAGTCCTTCATGAAGTACAGTAGAAAAGTCTGTATATGTATAGTATGTTAAATAAAGGAGGAAGGTGAAGGTGACAAATTGGTGGCTCTGTTAATTTACTTTCCAGACTTGAATATTAATTTAATAGGTCATTTATTACTGATTAAGGGGGCTTTCACACTGGCAGTTTAATGCGGAACGGGGCACAGTTTGCATGAAAATTCGCTAAAGTTAATGTCATCGGACCCTGGAGAGCACTGGGGTAACGAATCCGAGACTACCTGGAGAAGGTGGTCTGAGTTCGGTTGCTCTCAAGCTGTGACGCAGTTCACGTGAATGTGTAAGCAACACGGACTCGGGTGCGCACTTGTTCAGGAAGTAAAGTATCCCGCGCATACATAACACTGTTGATATCATTGTTTCCTCAACACACGAGAGAGCCGAGGTTGGCTCCACATACTCCTAAAAGTCAAAATTTAATTAATTAAAATTAAATAATTAAAATAATAAAAAAATTATTATTATCCTGTGCATAATAGCACCAAAATAACAAAACAATTCCAAATATGCTCAGTGGCGTTGTGTTCTCCATGTGTTTTCCGTGTGTGCTTGCGATGACGTAAGATGACTGCAAACTCACCTGGGTTCGAATCAACTATTGAGTGTGAAAGCAGAACAACGCTGCGGGCGGAGCGCACGGACCGCAGCAAACGAGCCCAGTGTAAAAGCCCTCTAATTTGTTGTTGAATGCAGAACATCCATTAACTTCTCTCTTATGTAGCCATTTCTCCACAGCATTATAATAGTACAAAAAAATAATTGTGCACTATAATGAATAATATACGTTAAACATCATGACAGGCTCTGTACAGCATAGAGGCTCTAAACCTGAGACAGAGAGAACATGGAACTGGAATGATGCATATAAAGCAATCAACTGAAACGTATACGATATCATCTGATTGCAATCAGCCCCCTAATTGTGATTGTAATAAATAGTTGATCCATTCATGTGTTTTTGATTCAAGGGGCTTGCACTTTCTCTAGCTTTATTTTTTCTCATCAGAAAAGCAATTCACCGAGACCTAAGATGAGTAATGATGGTACATTAGGTTTTTTTAACCAGTGCTTTGCATGAACGATGGATTTTTTTTTTTTTTTTTTTGACATATGATAATATATCACCTCTTAAAATATTTGCGGCAGCTAAGTGGAAAACCTTAGAAAGCTTAATTAATTATCAACATAAAATAATGCAACAAAGGCCTTAAATGTGAAAACAAAAACTTCCAGTACACAATAAAGACAATATGTGAAAACAAATGGACACGATGTGAATTAATACACTTTGTGAAGTTCTATTTTCCGGTGGTGGTGGAAAGCCCAAATCATTCAAATCGAACAGTAGCTACAACAAACTGTAACCAGCACCGCACTCTTTTTTCCTTTTGTCAGAGACGCTGAGCTCCAGCATTTCACAGAATGTACAAGGTGTGCTTTTATACCCTGGCACGGATGCAAAAATAATCTCTCAGGTTCGACTGAGCCTAATCACATTGCTTATTGGCAGTTCCTATGTTTCCTCATAAGAGAGCAGCTGAAATAAATGAGCGACATTCAGTTTAGGGAGGAAAGAAAAACCCTTCTGAATGGACTAAATACAGTATCTTTAAAGGCAGGACTATAGCCAGAGAGTCAGGTCTGTAATGCACTTACAGTCAGGGGTTCATCGCTCTCTCTCTGATGAAGGGACGCAGGAGTGTGTCCAAAACCATGTGTTGGATCCATTACCTGTGAGGAGGCCCACACCACACAAGGGATGAGTAATATTTTCCTATACATTGCTGTATATGTTATGTATTTCCTGGCAATGGCACTCTATTGCCAGTATAATAAACAAATTATTCTATCCAGCGTAGACAACTGTACTACTATTCAGTTCACTGTTTAACAGTCACAGCAGCTGCTGGTTTTGATTTGGTGATGCAGTCTACGTATATGCAACATATGGGCAACAGGTTTGCAGCGTTCCACTTTGGATGTATTAATAAAATCATCACAGCAGTTTTTATCATATTAATAGGCAAAAGACAAATGCATGACAGGAAGGTTGAGAGGTGATGTGTAACAGCATTTGCAAACAGATGCTGAAGAGCTTTCACTACCTTTGCAGCTGTGTGCCTTGTAAACTAGTGCAACTTAGAATGTATTTATAATGCGTTTCCTATATATTTTTCCCTTAAAGGTCCTGTTTTTTTTTGCACTTTTTTGAAGCTTTGGTTGTGTTTACAGCGTGCAATATAACGTGTTCATGTTTCGCGTGTAAAAAAAACACAGCATTTTTCACACAATTCACCTATCTGTATACCACTGTTTTCACTGTCATAAAAACAGGCTGGTGTCTTCCTTGTTCTATAAAGTCCCTTCTTCAGAAATACATAACTATTTCTGATTGGGCCAGCGGTTCCAGTTTTGTGATTCGACAGCATCTTAGAAAAGGCTGTCCTCCTGGAAACGCGATTGGACTAGATTTGAGAAGCAAGTGGGCAGGAGCATGTGCTGGAGATGTACTTATAATCACAGGAGCGTTTTTACTGACGAGATGCGCATGAAAATCAAAAAAGTTTTTTTGCACAGTCCTAACATCTAGTTAACAAAGCTAGACAGGGTTGCCCTTATTGTAATAAGTTACAAAAACTGTTAAACGCACCAACGTAAATAATAAAATACACTTACCGATTGTGGTCCATAAACAACTCCTTCTCCAGACAAAGAGGGAACTGCTCCATCTTTCAAGAATAATCTTTGTGCAAATCCGGCATTAAACTGATTGAGATTGAGGAAGTTGTCCTCAGCAAGCTGTCCTCAGCAAAATGTGCTGCACATAGTTTTACATGTGGATTATAATCTTTGGGAACCGAGTTAAACATAAATTGTAACCATTAATCTCCAAGTACAGCGTCCCTGAAAATAACAACGCTTTTTGGATGTGTACTATAGAAGTACCACGGTATTCTTTGAAGTACTCCAGTTAGTAAGTTAGTAAATGTCATGGTATATAAATTTAAGTGCCATGACATATTTCCAAGTACCAAACCTGTAGTATTACAATGTGAGATCATCACTGTACCACGGTACTGGCAGTAATTACTTTTAAATTTATGGTAAATTAATTTGCTAATCAATCAGTTTTATAATCTGACACCGTCACTGTAATTCCACAGTATCTAAAAAAAAAAAAAGTTTAGCTTTTATGCAATATAAAGAATCCCCCCCCCCCAAAAAAAAAAATGTAATATATATATATATAATAATAATAACACTACAAATGCCTATTGTTTTATGTGTCCCTCCAGTGCATCTGTGGTCAATATGCATTGTAGTCAGGAGTCTGCTTCTGGGTTTCAAATTGGTCACAGCATGAAGGTGTTAGGGAATGTTTGTCGTCTTTCTCTGGGTTGCTCCTCATTGGGCAGTGTCAGGGTAGCCCTGTCTTATCTGCAGGGCCCCGTAGCAGCATCAGGCTAACCCCCTCACATAGGGTCACCACCGGCCCGCTACCTCAGAGAGAACAATCTGACGAAGCCAAATATACACACATCGCTTAAGTAAATAAATATGTCTCCCAGCCCCAAAGCCATCCCAGTGCTGCTGCCTGACTGCCTTTTTCTTTCAAAATACACTTATACTCACCACTGTTTATCATCAGCAGAGCTTAAATCTAACTTCTCTCTCTCTCTCTCTCTCTCTCTCTCTCTCTCTCTCACACACACACACACACACACACACACACATCCTGATGAACTACTCACATCCCTGAATCAACTACCCTGCTGTTTTCATTACTGAAAGTGGTAATGAAATTTGTTACACATTCCCATTTGCTAGCGAGATTCAGAGAGTTATTCCTAAGATCTATGCTTTCAATATGTGACTATTGATTAGCCATATAGCAATGGAAAATATAAACTTAACAGACAGCCATAAAGCGGGGGGAAAAAACTAAATAAAAAGCAATGCCTGTCACAACTCACTGGGCATCGTGTAATAAATATATCATATGCCTAACCATCTTCAGCTACTTTAAATGCATATTTATAGCCATGACTGGCTAGGTGTTAACACATCCTGCAGGTTATTATCATGCACAGATGTACAAATGTATACTTCATCAAAAACACTACTTAGCCTCGTCAATTTATTTTATGGGCTATGCAACCTTATTCACCTGTTTATTTGTCAACCAGTCAACTACTTTCCAGCGCAACTTTTTGCCTTTTAGTTTTGCCAGCTTGTTGTGTAGCACTGACAGGAAGGGGAGAAATGAAAGCCCAACTCTTGTCCCTGTTGTTCATGGTTAAAGTGTGTGGGCAGATGGAAGGACTAAAAGCAATGTGTAGAGATCGAAGGTCTATAAAATCTTAGTGTCTCGGGCCTGGTGCAAGGCTCAAATGGTGTTAAAATTCAACCACGACTCTTCGGCATAACCACAGTGTCCATTCAGTATATTTCATCTGTTGAACTGAAGCAACACAAATTAGGCATCTGTTTTCAAGCATTTGCAACTCTCAGTTCTTTACAGGGATGAAAAGGTTTACCAACATTCGTATCCACTTGTGTCAATCGCTTTTTGGGCCTCCTGCTCCATTCAAGACATTTATTTGGCAGTATAAGCCGCTTGACATGTGAGAAATTGTGAAAATTTCGCTTCAAAATCAAATCACTCCAGTTTACTGAATGCCATTCCATTAAAAAAAAAATCTGAGACACATATACACAGTAAAAATATAGATATACAGTAAGCTTTCGCAAACAGTTGTAATGATCCTTTCCTATGGCATAAATTCTTATTTGGTATAAATATATTGTTTAATTTTTTTATTAATTCAGTGAATATCAGTATATAATGACAGAATATAAATTGCACTGTATAACCAAAATAAAAAAATATATATATAAATTGATATTTTGCTTACAGATTTGGGGGATGGTTGTTAGACTTTAAATTAATGTAACTGGTTGCTTTATGACATTTCAAAAGTTAAAACATAGAAAAAAAGACACTTATTTTCAGTAGATGGCTCTTCAAACAATTTTTTTTTTTTTTTTTTTTTTTTTTTTTGCAGCATTAATTTAATATATTTAATGCTTGCCGAAACCCTCAGCATTTCAGCAATCAAATAAAAACTATTTTTGTAAAAATAAAATGGGTTATTTCGGATCCACCATAAAAGCCATAAATCTCAGTGCAGAGTAATTCAGTTCTCTTAAAAAGCAATGCTGGACCTCTTTTAGCTCTATACAGTGCATTTATCTTGATTAACAGTTCCCTCCTCTATTCTCCTCCATTTGTCGTGGTTGCATTGTCAAAACTGTTTAGACGAACAAAAAGCCTGCTTGTTTTGACATATGGTTTCTCGGTTTTGCTTTTGTTGATAATGAGAAACATGTTCCTTGGCTTGCAGTGCCAAAGCCTGAGGGTTTGCAGTTGTGGAGCGCCTGAAAGAAACTGTGTGGAAATTACCTGAAGCACATGCCTCTTTTTCAGTGCTAGCATGGCTAACAGGGCTAAATCTCACAGAACTGAAAATGTAGATTGAACCACTGATATCAGTATCATACTAGATTTTATAAATAAAGGTTTATGGCTAGGATTGCCGTGAACGTTAATCTTCTCCTCATAAACTTAACAATATCCTACATATCCTCATCCTCATATTGTCAGCTAGCTTAAAAATCTGATGCTGCCATAGCCAGTGGATACAGAGTAATTTCTCTCACTTAATGGCCCTGTAAAAAAAAGATTTATGAAAATCTACCCTGATTTGGACTGCCAATCTTTTGACGCTGACATTAAGTGATGTCAGAATTAACCCAGTTAATAAAAGTAAATGCTATAAAGATGCAGTTTGCGCTACCAAATTCAGCTGCCACAATAAAAAAAAAAGCAATTTGCAGGGAGCTCAGGTTTTACAAATGGTATCGGTGCAATCAATTATACTAACGTTAAGGCACCAGCAGAGACTGAATTCACTTCCATCAACAAGTCACACTGATTTCATAGGTGCGCAATAAACCTTTGATGAGTAAATGGCTCTGGCCAGAATGCATTTCTTCATTTTATCAAATAGTGGATGTTGTTAAGTTGTGCATGATGCTTGCCTCATGATAAGAACCTTACGTGTGATGGATTTCATCTGTATTCTACTAGTCTGACTTTATAGTTTTGTATTATTCATTCTCCACCTCTCAAAGCCCCGATTGACCTCAGGGTCAAACAGGTGATAATCAACCTGTTCACAAGGCCATAGATCTGGGGAGAGCTGAAGAGAGTGAAATAGAAAGGGAAAAGGAAGGAGAGGAGTCGAATGTAACAAAGGAAATCAGGTGTGTTTGTTTTGCAAGTATAATTAGTTTTTTGGAAATCTGTTGATAATGTGAATTCTGGTGAAATAATTTTTGTGTAAATTGTAAATATTAGAACATCATCATTATAACATCTTTAAATGGTGAATATTGATTTTGCAAACATTTTGCCACAGGCACATATTTTTCATCAGCCTGCAAAAATATGCACCCATATGAATTTACCTAATGCTTACTAATGGTGTGTTCAGTGAAAGACAGAAACGTGTGTCATTTGTTAAAGTAATAGTTCACACAAGAATGAAACATTTTCTGAAATTTACTCAGATTTATTTTTCATTTTAACATATTAGATTAGATTTGTATCACTTGCTCACCAGTGGATCCTTTACAATGAATAGGTGCCACTAGAATGAGTCCAAACAGCTGCTAAAAACATGACACAAATCTGCACGTAATGTTAGTAATCCACAAGCTGTGCATTTGTAATAGATCACAAGACATTAATTGATGTGTGGATGTCTCGAATGGATCATGAGTCATTTGGATTACTTTGTGGATTACTGTGATGTTATCAACAGCTGTTCGGACTGATTCTAGTGGCACCCATTCACTGTAGAGGACCCATTAATGAGTAAGTGATGCTACTCTAATGTAATATGTTAATAGGAAAGAAAAAATCTTGGATGGCCTTGGGTCTGTCATTTTGACAGCATCCATTCAGCGTGGAGGATCCTTTGGTGAGCAAGTGATGCAATTCTTAATTTCTCTAAATCTCTTCAGATGAAGAAACAAACTGAGAAAATTTGCTCTCACTTGTAGTTTGATCAAATCTTCTGACCAATTTATGCAGATATCCATAAATTATATCAGTTATGTGCACTGAAAATATTTTCAATCAAATTCTCATTATGCAGTGGGGAACTAAACAAATACTTTATACACCACACAAATTCTTCTTAAACACTTCAATGCCCCCATGCTGAACCTTCAGGGTTTTTTTTCATATTTAAAAACGTCTCAGGTTATGAATGTAACCATGGTTCCCTGAGTAGGGGAGACACGAGACACTGTTTACTCTAGGGGTCGCTATGGGGAACGCCTTGTCACAACCATAGACTGTAAAAAAATATGGACGTAGTGTCCGTGACGTCACCCATAGACTCCTCAATAGCGGTTTTGAAGCGCAAAGTGTGCAGAGCGAGCCATCGCCATCTTGGCAGCGCGTCACCGCGCGACTCTCCCGGATAATCGAAAATGGGCAAAAAGGCGGGAGCTGATTGCTGAAGCCACGCCCACCTAGCGCGACGGCATTGTCAGCAGCGGCAATCCACCTGTCACTCAACTGGCCACGCCCTTAATTGTGCAGAACTTTGAGTCTTAATATAATTTAAACGGATGAGTTATAAAAAATTCACCCCCCTCACAGTTGTCATGAAGGGCAAAATTAGCAATATAGACCAACATCATTATTTGAACCAGACTGTAAACATGTTGTTTTCTGCTGTAAAGTTGGGCATTTTAACATGGGGAGTCTATGGGACTGACTCCCTTTTGCAGCCAGCCTCATGCGTCCAGTCGATGAATTACAGTTTTTGTCACTTCCTTATTGGCTTCACGAGAGAGAGCGGGAGGTTGCCGCTCGGTCATCGTGACTCGTGTCTTAAGAATACATTGAAAAGTTGGCTGGCGACAGCCTATGACGTCACTACCGGTGTGACTATACAATAAATAGATGCCAGAAGAACACGTCATTCACATCTTTGTCTGAAGCTTGCATCCAAAACGCAGAGAACTAGCGTGCAAACTTACCACAGTGTGGATTTTAGAAAGTGTGGTAGTTTTGCCAATTGTATTGAAAATGACCGTACATCATGAAATCAAAAATAGCCCTACTTGCTTTTTTAGTGCACAGTACTAGTCTTGTAGCAAATAGTTGAAAAAATTGTCTGTCGTCGCTTCCGGCTCTGGAATGGAGTTCTTGCTTTGATGAAATCAGTTTGATGGCTTGGTCATGATGTTAGGACTGCTGTTTCTGAGTCCATGCCTCTACTCATTTCACTTGAGAATAATATCTCAGCAGCCATTTATTAACACTATTTCATTAATATTATGTATTTAAGCTAAGCGTAATTTGCTGTGCACACTACAGTCTCCATGCTCACAGTGTCTCAGACACTAATATTTTAGCTGAATCAGTTTGTTGTTTTTTGGGGGGCGTCTGGCAGAGCATTAGGTCCCAGAAGTGGTGAAGGATGATGTCAGACGTAACAAGCAGATATGGGGTCCTATTATGCTTTTTTTTTTCACTTTTTGAATTTTAGTCAGTGTGTAGTGTGTATGTTTGGGCATAACAAAGATCTTCAAAGTTACAAATCTCAAAGTCCACTCAAAAAGGGAGATATTTCATTTTATTTAAATCCCTTTTCAAGAACTACAGTAAACCGCTTGTTTGTACTAAGGGCCGTCAATACTGAAACACCGTCTGAGCTGTTCACCAATCACAACACACTGGGACAGCTAACCAATCACAACACATTTTGTTTTTCGGAAGGCAGGTCTTCATCAAACCCAGAACTAATCGAGACATTTGTTCCAAGCTGGGGGGAAAGGTATTGTAATAATGTAAATTATGTGAAAAATAATGTGTTTTTCGAACAACCAAGCATGAGAGCATGTTCTAGTACACCCCCAAAACAAATTCAAGACTCACACAAACTATTATGTACTTAAAAACACGCTTCAAATGCCAACAGTCCTACTTGAGGAAATCAGCAGAGTAAATTATGAAAAGCTCTGTAGAAATCCACATCAGATAAGACTGTAGAGAGCAGAAGCCAGCACAGAGGACCAATCATCTTGTGCTGCCCCACATTATGGATTTGCCATTCAGACACAAATCATTATGGCTACAGAGCCTCAGTAAAGTAGCTGCATGAGCGACTCTCTGAAGGCATGCCAGAACGGCATGATTATGAACAAAGCCTTGATATTAAAGCCTTCCATTCATGTAAGCATAAAGTAAACATGAATGATGGAAAAAGGCTATTTTGAAAAAACATTATACTGTTCATTGCAGAGGAGGAGGGGGAGGGCTGAGAACATTTTTCCATCTCTTGGTCCTGGATTGGTGTCTAATTATCGAATCATGATGAGAAGGTGAAATAACTTTGTTCATTCCTGGCCAAGAACCAATAAGAAGACGCAAGTCTCTCCATGACGACTGTCATCGTGACTTCTGGATTGTTCCTGCTGTCCACTACTGCAAGGCAAGGCGCATATTTCAAAAAATATGTGTAGAAACTATATTCAGTGTGGAATAACACTTTGGCTGTGTGATACAAGGTTCAAACAGACATTTTAAAGAACACTTGAATAGTTAAGCACACATACACATTCCCACTAACTAACAAACACACACGTTTGTTTTTGTGAAAAGTGGGGACATCCCATAGGCGTAATGGTTTTTATACTGTACAAACTGTATATTCTATCACCCTTCACCAACCCTACCCCTAAACCTAACCCTCACAGGAAACTTTGTGCATTTTTACTTTCTCAAAAAAACTCATTCTTTATTTTCGTTTCTAATTTATTAATAATTTTGAAAAATGGGGGGATGGGTCATGTCCTCATAAGTCTCCCTCTCCTTGTAATACCTGTGTCATACCCATGTCATTATAAAGAGTTGTGTGCTGATATGTCACAAAAACAAGAGCACACACACACATTTAACATGCCAAAGCACAGAGTGAAGGACAGCTTAAGTTGGCCCAATACTAGAAGTGGAAATTGCATTAGAATTCATCCCTTCCATGTTGTTAAAATTCTGGGGAGTGGAATGCTATTTTTTTTTTGCTGGCCTTGAGTTGACAGGAATGAAGGAGTTATATGACCGTACCGTTTGGACATTTAGCACTTGTTTGCAATAACTGAAATATGGATCATAGATCATACACCAAACAGATTTCAAATTTCATTGCTTAATAGTACTACTTTTTTTAAATGTATAAAACTAATGGATAAAATTTCAAATGTACTGAATATATATATATATATATATATATATATATATATATATATATATATATATATATATATATATATATATATATATATATATATATATATATATATAAACACACACACACACACACACATACTTACTAGCCACTTTATTAGGTACATCTTGCTAGTACCGCGTTGAACCTCTTGTGCCTTCAGAACTGCCATAATTCTTCGTGACATAGTTTCAACAAGGTGTTGGAAACATTCCTTAGATATATTGGGCCATATTGATATGATAGCTTCACGCAGTTGCTGCAGATTTATCGGCTGCACATCCATGATGAGAATCTCCCATGCCACAACATCCCAAATCTGCTCTATTAGATTGAGATCTGGTAGTGGTGTATAGAATTTTAAGTTAAGTGATCAAATTGTGGGATGATTTGAGCTTTGTGACATGGTGCGTTATCCTGTTGGATGTAGCTATCAGAAGATGAGTACACTGTAGCCATAAAGGGGTAGACATGGTCAGCAAAAATACTCAGGTAGGCTGTGGCATTTAAATTATGCTCAGTTGGTACTAAGGGCCCAAAATGTGCCAAGAAAATATCCCCCACGCCATTACACCAGCACCACCAGCCTGAACAGTTCAGACAAGGCAGGATGGATCAATGCTTTCATGTTCTTCACGCCAAAATGTGAACCTACCTCTGAATGTCACAGCAGAAATCAAAACTCATCAGACCACAAACTGTAGCCTCTGTTTCCTGTTCATAGCCGACAGGAGTGGCTCCTGGTGTGGTCTTCTGTTGCTGTAGCCCACCTGCTTCAGGGTTCAATGTGTTGTGCATTCAGAAATGGTATTCTGCATACCTTGGTTGTAACGAATGACTATTTGAGTTACTGTTGTCTTTTTATCATCTCTAACCAGTCTGCCCATTCTCCTCTGACCTCTGACATCAACAAGGCATTATCGTCCACACAACTGCCACTCACTGGATAGTTTCTTTTTTTCTGACCATTTCCTGTAAACCCTAGAGATGGTTGTGCGTGGAAATCCCAGTAGATCAGCAGTTTTTGAAATACTCAGACCAGCCCGTCTGGCACCAACAACCATTCCACATTCAAAGTCACATAAATCCCCTTTCTTCCCCATTCTGATGCTCGGTTTAAACTTCAGCAAATCGTCTGTGACACATCTAGATGCCTTGCTGCCGTGTGATTGACAATTTGTGTTAGTAAGCAATTGAACTGGTGTACCTAATGAAGTGGCTGGTGAGTGTGTGTGTGTGTGTATATATATATATATATATATATATATATATATATATATATATATATATATATATATATATATATATATATATAGTCAAAATATTTCAAATAGTATATTGTGCTATTGTAAATCAGAAAGATATATATTCAGGTCATACTAGGCTATAATTATACACTCAAAGAAGGGGTACTGAGTTCATGTCATTGTGAGTTGTGAAAGCATTATCCAAATTGAATAAATGAACACATAAATAACAAAAACATAAGTTATGGACCTAACTCAAGATTAAAGTTTCAAGATTTCAAGATTTAGTACTTTTAAGTGCTTGAAAATCACTTTCAATATGTCAGCATTAAATACGAAGGAGTAATTGCAATCGTTTACTTCATGGGACCTCATGCTAGTTGACACCTCATCATTTCAGCTGCATTTACTTCACCAGTTCCAGTCATGAAGTGACACATGGTACAATCGTCTAAAAGAGCCTGTTCTATACAGGCTCTGTTGGCATCATGGAAAACATAAAGCAGAAATAATGTTGACAGATTCCAGAAACACCCCATCTGTAGGGGTATTTCAAAAGAAGCGGTGCTTTTCTGATCCTAAAGAAACCAGGCCTTCCAACCTGAAACCAACTGGACAAACACCACCCCACATCAACCCAAAAAAGGCACAGAGAGGCGTCCATTGATCAATTTGCTGATAAAATACCTTCCACAAGGACCTGGCAAGAGTCAGGCCCATTTGGCAAGCCCTCCCACTATGGAACTAATGTGTACGTTAACTGAATGCATATGACTTTCAGAGATAAAGACCAGATACAGCAGAAAAACACAAGCTGAATTCAGAGTGGCCTTGTGGATACCCAAGCAAGCTTTTAAGGGTCCCATAGAAATGCTGCTTTGGGGCTCTTTAAAACTTCACCTGCCTCATGATCAATTCAATTCAGTATGAAATAACAATAAGCATTACTTTTACATGTATTCAATGTTAATTTTAGACAGAGATTAGATAGATATCTTAATAGCTTACAGTATTTATTAACCTAGGCTCTGTATTGGGGTTTTTACAGGTGTTTTATCTATATGTTGTATTACACATTGCATTGTGTCCTATTTTAGGGTTGAAGGAAATGTCCTTAAATTACATGAAAAATGTATTTGTAATTTTCTGCCAGGACATTATCTGTTTTTATGTTGCTGGTTTTTTTTTTTTACTGTTTTTATTTTTATTTTTACAGTGTACATAAATGATCTCCTTACAAGAATGTATTAGGTGTCATGAAATAATAACAAGCAAATTGTACTTTTAAAGTTAAAGTAAGTTAATTTTAGACAGGTATAAAAGTGTATGAATAAATATGATATATAAATTCATATTTAAAATATGTATTGTATATGAGGTATTTAAACCTTTAAAATGCATATTAATGAATATTCTGTGCACAGTTAATGTCTGCATTCTGATCTTTACAGATTTTAAGAGGAGTGGTGTAATGCCGAACACCCACTGCCTCCTGCTCCGGTCGCCCACTCTGCCATCCGTCTTTCCCTTCCACCCTCCTCCATCACATCACACCACACATCTCCTCACCCAGCCTTTCATGGGGTTATGATCCAATTAGTCCTGATTCATGAGGAAACGCTGTCAAGCGACACTGCAACAAGAAGTCTTCAAAGCCAAAGTGGGGGAAGGTCGGGCAACAGAGCAAAACAGATAATGAAAAGAATGTACATGTAGGTGGCTGGTGACTCAGATGTGTTAAATTTAAGATTTCTTTAAAGGGATAGTTCACTCAAAAATGAAAGTGTTATCCTCATTTACTCACCCTCAATTTGTTCCAAACCTGTATGAATTTCTTTCTTCTGTTGAACACAAAAGATGATATTCTGAAGAATAGTAATACGCAAACATTTGGTCGTAGCCATTTACTTCTATTGCCTTTTCCATACTATAGCTGCTACTAGCAACTGTTCAGTAATTCATACATGTTTGGAACCACTTAAGGGTGAGTAAATGATGAAGGAAATGTCATTTTTGTGTGTCAGTAATATTTTGAGATTTTATTGATTTTTTTTTTTCCCCATATGAATTTTTCAGTCATTATGCTGATCATATAATTTGCAATGAAAAAGGATGCATTAAACTAAGAAAGAATGCAAAACAGATGAATTTCAATAGTGGTAATTGACTCTGGACACGGTCGATGTTCGTTAGTTTTTTCTATGAAAAGTTCAGAATGGTTCAAAAGTGAATCGGAGAAGCAAAATTTGAAAGAGCACATAAATATGCAAGTCACTTTGCTGCAACTCTAATACATGTGAATCTAAAAGAGGCGTTCATGGTCTTAAATTGATCCATACGGCAAGGACTAGAGCTGCAAATTACACTCCCAGCTCTCTAACTGAATATATAATACAAAGAGGACCTCCTGGCGTCAGTGTGCATTTACAATTTCCTCTGCTGTGATGTCTTGACCTGAGAAAAACTCTCATATTGTGCAGATATTCAGGCTGTATCTCTCCCCTGTGGCCCAATCTCTAACCTTGAGTACAAAGATTTTGTTTAAACATGCAATAACCATGGTTTCCTTTGCCTATTAGTTCACGGGGCCTCTCTCTCGCCGAGCAATCAATAGTTGGCAGGTTTTGGGATATTTAGATGTGAGGAGGCTGCTTTCACATCACTCATACTGAACAAACCCAGAGTTTTGCCATTTCCATGGTAACGTGCGAGCGATTGAAAAAAGAAAATAGAGAGTAATGGAAGGAAGAGAGACGTTGTATATGAGAAAGCAGCAGAAGAGATGAAAGCAAGAAGAAAAAAAGACACCTCCATGTGCTAAGAGGCAGGCATGGTGAGACCTGGCTGGATCGTTCGCTTGTCCTCACTATCGATGAAACGCTGCTCTCTTCCATCAAACCTGTGGCAGACTGACACAGCGTACTGATAGACTACAGATGACCCGTGGTCTTGAGGAAGTCTTCCAGTGTGCCTGAGAATGAATAATGTCTGCTGGACTGGGCATGTGAAGTGTGTGCGACTGAAGTGAGTGAATGTCATAGCAGTGGATAAAATATCCAAACCAAGTGGGTTTATTTTAAAGCACACTTTTCATGTAACATTTCACAAAAAGTTTGTTTTAGGTTTTAAATGATAAAACTTAAAATATACAAGTACTCTTTAGATTTAATTGGCTGACAAGCTTTAAGTAAATAATAATAAATAAAAAAAAGTTATATTTAGTCCAAGAAAAAATGAGTCAGAGCCCCAAGTGTACACTGTTATTTTTGGGCACATTGTCTATTGTGAAGATTAGCAATGTATACACTGAGATCTGGAATTCATGGCAGCTTTCTTCAGCCAAGGCCCGCTCATGAAGCCGTTTGACCAACAAGTAAAAAAAAACAATCACAGTTCGTTTCGTTCAACATCACGTTTGGTGCATGCAAATGTCGGCACAATAACAAACCTGTGTGTAAAACTCTTGGACGTATTTTAAAAATTCCATGCCGCAACTTTAAATATGTCACATACTTTGTTTTTAGTTGACCCTGATAAGCGCTTGTCGTCACAGATGTAAACACTATGGGTTTTTTCTTTTGTGAGAAAGGGGTTTGGTGGCACGTCATCTTTGTTTCCAGGCAGAACGTTAAAGAATGTAACACACATGTCTCCTGGAAATCCTGTATAATTCAACCAATCCGATGACAACTTCGACACTTCGGAAGTGTTTCCACTTTTGTGTACCGTATGCATCAAACATTTAGCCAACGGTTTGTGGGCATGACGTCTTAGGCTGAGACTACTTTCAAACCAAACAGCTTTCTGTTGGTCAAGTTGCGTTGCTTCACTGCAATTCAGAAATCCTCTCTCATGGCCTCATGGGATAGTAAAATGTCTATTGAATGCACAAGTACTAAGTCATCCAGGTACGTTTCACCTACTGTTTTTCAAATTAATTCTTACATAATACCATTTAGCATACTGTTTATTCTGGAACAGATTTACTGTGCATTGCTCAGAGACGCAGTTTGAATCTAATTTAGTTGGTGGCGCAAAAATAGAAAAAGTGGCAATATTGTGTTTAAAATAGGCTAATTACTTATTTTTGTTGAATTGCTTTTGTAAAAGCTTGAGAGGAAATGACTTAATACATCAACCAAAATCACATTCACTGAAAGCGTCATTGTCTTTTTAATTTATTTACAATGAAATTACAATGGCTTGTTGTTGACGGCTGTACTGCGTTTGAGCTCCGTCACTATATTCTTTTCATTGACTATTTTTAACTTAAAAATCAATTTTATACATCATTGTTTCCGTTTATATAACGCGTGAATATATCCTCTATTGTATTCTACAACAAAAACAATCAGAGCGCCTCGCTATCACTAGTTTTATTTTGATCTCCCGGGTCCGCTATTAGCTTTTAGCCAGTTAGCATCAGCAAGTGTGGTTGCTGCTAACTGCGCTTACATTGCTAATACTCTATTCACACACATTACCACTGCTGTACTCACTGTTACTTGCTTTAATGGCGGATGAATGTCTCCACTCTGTGCAGCTCGAGCTCGAGGCCGTGGGGAAGCAGATTCGCGACCTGGAACATAGGCAGGCCCAGCTGAGAGAGCGGAGAGCCGAGCTGGAATCATCCCGGGCTGACGCTCACAAGTCCGGGGTAAGTATACAGCGTGCTGTTAACAGTCCCACCACGTCTACTCCGTGTGTTTCTCTGCGCAGGCCCGGTGCACCCAGGACGCAATCTTCCCAGATGTCCTTCACTGCGACGCCGGGACACCACGGACCCTGGGTGCATCCAGAGCGGAGGACGCGAGCTGGGTCCCGGGCGACGACTTCTCCCCCTCCTACCTTCGAGATCTCCATCCAGAACCGCTTCGCTCCCCTCCGCGAGACAGGACGCGCCGCTGTGATCATCGGAGACTCCATCGTCCGACACGTAAGTGCTACGTTAGCCGAAGGTAAAGTGCACACTCATTGTTTGCCTGGTGCTCGTGTTCTCGATGTTTCTGCGCAGATACCCGCGATCCTGAAGGACGGCGAGAGCCCCAGAGCGGTCGTGCTTCACGCTGGGGTTAACGACACCACGCTGCGGCAGACGGAGACTCTGAAGAGGGACTTCAGCAGCCTGATCGAGACGGTTCGCAGCACGACGCCCGCGGCGACGATCGTCGTGTCAGGACCACTGCCCACGTATCGACGAGGACACGAAAGGTTCAGTAGACTTTTTGCTTTAAATGAATGGTTGTTGTCATGGTGTAAAGAACAGAAGCTGCTATTTGTTAATAACTGGAATCTTTTCTGGGAGCGTCCTAGACTGTTTCGCGCTGATGGATTACACCCCAGCAGAATTGGAGCGGAGCTTCTCTCTGACAACATCTCCAGGACACTTCACTCCATGTTACTAGTAAGACAATTCTCAAATAACCATTATGATGAGTTTTGTTCCAACCGCTTAAATGCTAAAGGTACTTGCGCTGTAAAACCTATTAAGACTGTGTCTGTTCCCCGAATAGTGAGGTCAAAATATAAATATAATGTAGGATCTAGAAAAAGTCTTATCGTAATTAAACCAGAAAAATGTAAAGTAAATGAACAAAAACAATTTTTAAAGTTTGGGCTCATAAATATTAGATCACTCGCACCAAAAGCAGTTATTGTAAATGAAATGATCACAGATAATAGTTTTGATTTACTCTGCTTGACTGAAACCTGGCTAAAACCAAATGATTATTTTGGTCTAAATGAGTCTACTCCACCAAACTACTGTTATAAGCATGAGCCCCGTCAGACTGGTCGTGGCGGGGGTGTTGCAACAATATATAGTGATATTCTCAATGTTACCCAGAAAACAGGATACAGGTTTAACTCTTTTGAAATACTTCTGCTAAATGTTACTCTGTCAGACATGCAAAAGAAATCTAATGTATCTCTTGCTCTGGCTACTGTGTATAGACCACCAGGGCCGTATACAGAATTCCTAAAAGAATTTGCAGATTTCCTCTCAGACCTTCTAGTTACAGTTGATAAGGCGCTAATCATGGGAGATTTTAATATTCACGTTGATAATGCAAATGATACATTAGGACTTGCGTTTACTGACCTAATAAACTCCTTTGGAGTCAAGCAAAATGTCACCGGGCCCACTCATCGTTTTAATCATACACTAGATTTAATTATATCGCATGGAATCGATCTTACTGCTATAGATATTGTACCTCAAAGTGATGATATTACAGACCATTTCCTTGTATCGTGCATGCTGCGTATAACTGATATTAACTATATGTCGCAGCGATACCGTCTGGGCAGAACTATTGTTCCAGCCACCAAAGAAAGATTCGCAAGAACCTGCCTGATCTATCTCAACTGCTAATTGTACCCAAAAATACACACGAATTAGA
This sequence comes from Carassius auratus, assembly GCF_003368295.1. Taxonomy (NCBI): domain Eukaryota; kingdom Metazoa; phylum Chordata; class Actinopteri; order Cypriniformes; family Cyprinidae; genus Carassius; species Carassius auratus. The sequence continues at coordinate 13,664 of NW_020528844.1, read as the reverse complement.
CGAAATTACTGACAACATGGGCACTATTTTCTCTAATACATTAGAAGCTGTTGCCCCAATCAAATTGAAAAAAGTTAGAGAAAAACGTACTGTACCATGGTATAACAGTAATACTCACTCTCTCAAGAAATTAACTCGTAGTCTTGAACGCAAATGGAGAAAAACTAACTTAGAAGTTTTTAGAATTGCATGGAAAAACAGTATGTCCAGCTATAGACAGGCTCTAAAAACTGCTAGGGCAGAGCATATCCACAAACTCATAGAAAATAACCAAAACAATCCAAGGTTTTTATTTAGCACAGTGGCTAAGTTAACAAATTACCAGATGCCACCTGATTCAAATATTCCACCAACGTTAAATAGTAATGACTTTATGAATTTCTTCACTGATAAAATAGATAACATTAGAAATACAATAGCGAATGTAGATTCTACAACATCTAACACTTCAGTTTCATCCATCGCACCCAAAGATAAACTGCAGTGCTTTACAACCATAGGACAGGAAGAGCTAAATAAACTTATCACTGTATCTAAACCAACAACATGTTTATTAGATCCTGTACCCTCTAAATTACTGAAAGAGCTGTTACCTGTTGCCGAAGAACCGCTTCTCAATATCATTAACTCGTCGTTATCTTTAGGACACGTCCCAAAACCATTTAAGCTGGCGGTTATCAAGCCTCTTATTAAGAAACCAAAACTAGATCCTAGTGTACTGGCAAATTATAGGCCTATTTCAAATCTTCCATTTATGTCTAAAATTTTAGAGAAAGTTGTGTCTGCTCAATTGAGCACCTTCCTGCATAAAAATGATCTGTATGAAGAATTTCAGTCAGGTTTTAGGCCCCACCATAGCACAGAAACTGCACTTGTTAAAATTACAAATGACCTGCTCCTTGCGTCAGACCAAGGCTGCATCTCATTTCTAGTCTTACTTGATCTTAGTGCTGCGTTCGACACCATAGATCATGACATACTCATAGATCGATTACAAAACTATACAGGTATTCAAGGGCAGGCTCTAAGATGGTTTAGATCCTACCTGTCCGATCGCTACCATTTTGTTTACTTAAATGGGGAGTCATCTCATTTATCATCAGTAAAATATGGAGTGCCACAAGGATCCGTCCTAGGTCCCCTTCTATTTTCAATATATATGTTGCCCCTTGGTAATATTATTAGAAAATACGGAATTAGCTTCCACTGTTATGCTGATGATACTCTGCTATATATCTCAACGAGACCAGATGAAACTTCCCAATTATCTAAGCTAACAGAGTGTGTTAAAAATGTAAAAGATTGGATGACACACAATTTTCTCCAATTAAATTCGGATAAGACAGAGATACTAATTATTGGACCAAAAAACACTACACAGAATCTTGTAGATTACAATCTGCAACTAGACAGATGTACTATTACTTCCTCTACAGTCAGAAATCTGGGTGTTATATTAGACAGCAATTTGTCTTTTGAAAATCATATTTCCAATGTTACAAAAACTGCATTCTTCCATCTTAGAAACATTGCCAAGCTACGAAACATGTTATCTGTTTCTGATGCAGAAAAGCTAGTTCATGCATTCATGACCTCTAGACTGGACTATTGTAATGCACTTCTAGGTGGTTGTCCTGCTTCTTCAATAAACAAGCTACAGGTAGTCCAAAATGCAGCAGCTAGAGTCCTTACCAGGTCAAGAAAATATGATCATATTACCCCAATTTTACAGTCTCTGCACTGGCTACCTATTAAGTTCCGTATCAGTTACAAATTATCATTACTTACCTATAAGGCCCTAAATGGTTTAGCTCCAGCGTACCTAACTAGCCTTCTACCACGTTACAACCCATCACGCACCCTAAGGTCACAAAACGCTGGACTTTTGGTCATTCCTAGGATAGCAAAGTCCACTAAAGGAGGTAGAGCTTTCTCACATTTGGCTCCCAAACTCTGGAATAGCCTTCCTGATAATGTTCGGGGTTCAGACACACTCTCTCTGTTTAAATCTAGATTAAAAACACATCTCTTTCGCCAAGCATTCGAATAATGTATCTTTTTAATTGTGAGTGTAGTTGCATCTGTTCAAAGGTGCATTTTTATTCATTAGCTTGGGTTAAACTAATTTTACTTTGTTGGATCAGCAGCTATGCTAATGATGTCTGTATTTTGTTTCTATGTTTCGCCACGGGATTTACATCCCGTGGTAACTAGGATTTACACAAGCTCCAGTCTGGATCCAGAACACCTGAGAAGAGATGATGCTGACCCTCAGAGGACCCCAGATGATGCTAACCTTGAATCAACAAACAGAACTAACAATTATTGCTAAATGTGTGACTGAATCATATAATAACTTAATTAATAATATTGATAGTTCATCGTCTAGCTGACTACGTCTTGTATTATTATTATTATTTTTATTTTATCTAAAATCCTGTCAAATGTGCACAAACTACTAGCTACTACTAAATATTGTAGAAACATAATTTTCTGTAAAGTTGCTTTGTAACGATTTATTTTGTAAAAAGCGCTATACAAATAAACTTGAATTGAATTGAATTGAAATACATTTTAAGTATCTAAAATAGACCTATACTTTTCGAGACCACTGTATGAGGGATACCTTCAAGATCAAGTTTTTCATTTAATCAGCTTTTTGCACTTTACTTGGTACTGCAGTGTAAGAATCACTGACTTTCATCTAAGAAATGTTAAAGTGTGGTTTAATATAGTTTTAAATTAACCTCAGCGTGTCACACCACAGGAGACTGCTGACACGATATGAAATTTCATGTAAACCACACGCTCGCATTGATAAAGATTTTTTTTTCTCTTTAAAGAAGCTTAAGCGCACATCCACGTACACACAGAAGACTTAGCTCATTAATTCCATCCTCCCCTGTATCATCTTCTTAAAACAAATTGCTCAGACTTGTTTCAGTATTGACAGCACTTTGCCTGCAGAGGACTTGGAGAGAGTGTATGAGTCTGTATAAGCAGTGCGTTGGGCATGAGAGGTCAGAGGTGTTTCCGCTGCCTCTGCTCACAATTTACGGTCCGCCAGCTAATTCTGAACCAAGGTTATCAGGCTCTCGGTCTTAGGCGGCATTGATTTGAAGTAATGCTTTCCTCTCCTCCACACATAAGTCTTCATTAGCTGATCCTTCTGACCTGCACTAAACCCTATGTCATTACCCTGCGAGCCATCATCAATATCCTCCCCCATCCTAAAGGTAGGGCCCTACTCTTTCACCTTCCGGCCAGTTTTAATCTCAGCCCTGTCAGGTGGCATTAACATTGGCCAAGCTCAATGCCATTCACAGAACAGAATGGCAGCTCTGTTTCCATTAGATCAAGTGTCCTTATTCAAAAGCAAGGGAACGGAGGGGCTACCGCCACTTTCATTTCACAATTATCAAGGTGACTAGGTTTATTAACAAAAATTGATAATAAAAATAGAAAATAAAAACGCAAATCAACAAACTGAAATGATTTCTGAAGGATGTGACACTGAAGACTGGAGTAATGGCTGCTTTGTATAATCAAGAATAAACTCCACAGGAACACACCAAAGAAATAGGCAATAGAGTTAATTTCCTGTTCAGTCTGAAATAAGTAATTACTGCAACTGCAAATAGATTCAGCTTCAAATCATGCAGCTGAACTGTTCCAACACAGAGCTTGGTTTTATGTTTTAATTTTCAGCTTTTTTTCCAGATACAATTTCCAAAACCAGTTGCAGAACAAGACAATTACAGCTGTAATAGTTTTCCACAGTTTTCTAACATAGGTGATTCTAGACCCTATTCAGTCACCCTAAAACTCTAATTACATCAAAATGTATCTTCCCCTTCAAAGATCACCCAAAACAATTGCTGCTGTACTGAGTCTAGAATAAAATAATAATAATAATAATAATTACCCATTCTCATCTTTAAATAAATAATCTTTTAAAACATCTTTAAAGGTCCCCTTCTTCGTGATCCCATGTTTTAAACTTTAGTTAGTGTGTAATGTTGTTGTTAGAGTATAAATAATATCTGTAAAATTCTAAAGCTCAAAGTTCAATGCCAAGCGAGATATTTGATTTAACAGAATTCGCCTACAAAAAACGACCCGTTTGGACTACAGCCCTCTATTTCCTGTAGTAATGACATCACTAAAACAGTTTTTTTGACTAATCTCCGCCCACATGAATTCACAAACAGGGGGCGTGGCCTTGTTGCGCTCAGATGGAGAAGAAGGAAGAGCTGTTTGTTTTTGTCGCCATGTTGTTGAAACGCTGTTTTTTTTTCATCTCTGAGTACAATCACCTTTGTTTGGGCTTCCCAGGAACGCTGTACTTTGACATTAATGGTTACAATTTATGTTTAACTCGGTTCCCGAAAATTATAATGCACATGTAAAACTATGTGCAGCTCATTTTTTGCTGAGGACAGCTTGCTGAGGACAACTTTCTCAATCTCAATCAGTTTAATGCCGGATTTGCACAAAGATTATTCTTGAAAGATGGAGCAGTTCCCTCTTTGTCTGTAGAAAGGAGTTGTTTATGGACCACAACTGGTAAGTGTAATTTATTATTTAAGTTGGTGCGTTTAACAGTTTCTGTAACTTATTACACAAAGGGCAACGCTGTTTAGCTTTGTTAACTAGATGTTAGGGCTGTGCAAAAAAACAAATGTGGTTTTCATGCGCATCTCGTCAGTAAAAACGCTCCTGTGATTATAAATACATCTCCAGCACGTGCGTTCTAGCCCAATCACGTTACCAGGATGTCAGCCTGCTCTCAGCTGCTGTCGAATCACAGCACAGGTACCGCTGGCCCAATCAGAACTCGTTACGTATTTCTGAAGGAGAGGCTTCATAGACCAAGGAAGTCATCAGCCCGTTTTTTGTGACAGTGAAAACAGCAGTATACAGATAGGTGAACTGTGTGAAAAATACTGTGTTTTTTTACACGCGAAACATGAACACATGTTATATTGCACATTCTAAACACAATCAAAGCTTCAAAAAAGCGCGTAAAACGGGACCTTTAAGTGTGTGCTGCACACATTTTATGCTTAATACATGTAATGCAAGCTCTTTCCAAACTGAACAAACCGACTTGAGCAAAATAATGACACTTTTGTCTTTAAAAGCTGCTTTATAGGACAATCTGTCTCCATAATTATTTTCCTGTTTATCACTTTTAACCTGTTTTACCACAATCTGTATTGTATAAAGCACTATAAAAATAAAGATGACTTGACATCTGTATGTATCATACAGAATGCCAGCCATGTGTTTTTGCTGCAATTCATAGAGGTGTGTTTACATTAGAACTGCTATGACCTCATAACAGCCTTTCTGTAACTAGTGAGTGGTTTTACCAGCAAACACTTCACATCTTATTACCCTGAACCCAACCAGAAGCACAGGATTCTCCATAACCACAGCGTTTATCAAATTTACAGTAATAAGCCCCATGTGTTAAACATACAAAAATAAAAAATTATTGGGTTTAAAACATTCGCTTAAATCATCATGGGCCTATAAATGTATTATTAGTTGTCAATTTGAGTTGGAAAACACAAATGACTAATTTTGTAATTTTCTCATTGTTAATTATCTGATCAGCTACTGCAGGTTGTAATAGTTGTAACTGTAACTTTACTACACAAACACCTAGAACACATTTATTTCAATGTGAATCACATATAAAGGAGCCACAGCCAGTCAGAGGACAAATATAAACACAAATAGATCAAATAGAGTCTGTCACTGACCTGTCAATAAAAGGACAGCAGCAGTAGCAATGCATAGAATGAGCTTTAATGAATTAAATGTATTAAGATCTGCAGGGATGACTGGAAGCCATTTAGGGTAACTGTATCACTTTATAGTGAGTGCACTATTAGTAAGAGTTTAAATGGGTTTCAGGTTAATAGCATTTGCAATTACCAAAGACCATTAATGTTGACATTGCTCAGTCTGTATTCAGCCTGTTACTATTTCAAAGCTATTTAGAACTTTTCTTTTTTTAAATTTCATTTTAGATAATAAGGCTTTTAATAGTGGGCTTATTAAATACAGGTGTTCCCCGATAACAAGCATTCAATTAATTGGAAATGACATTTACGGGCACACATAATTTGTTAAATTCATGTAACAAGTTTAAAATTACCTTAATGAGAAACACCTGACAAAAAGAACATTTTCCAAACAGAACGAAGCATTGGCACGCTGACTAACACAAGTATGGAATCATATTTATAGTTTGATTTTAGAGTTAGAATATGGAATCTTTAAAGTTTAGATACTTCCTAGATTTTGCCTCCGTATAAAATGTTGATGTTAGACAGCTCTTTAGAAGCTGCTAGTTTTAAGTCAGTAAACGTGAACTCTCTTTTGAATGAACCGCAAATGTTGGTGTCAAAGTTCAGATTTTGCTGTCTAAAAAAGCAGGTGCTAATGTTTAAAACTGATTTCAGCTGTTTCATCACAGATGTTGTTCACCATCTGCCTCTGCGAGAGCCTTCAGAAGCTGCCGGTAACTGCTGGTTCAAGTGTTTAATCCGTCTTGCCAAACAAAATAAAGAGTTTTTTAAACTGTTGACAATAAACGTTGGAGGAAAAAATCATGGAAAAGTCTAAGTTATCAAGCCTGGGTATAGGCAAGTACTTATTACAGAACCTACTGTATATTAGAGTGAAAAAGTAGGAATTTCCTGTTTTTAGAAAATTGTGGTAACCATTGTACCGGAGAAGCCGGATAGTCTCAAAAAGTGCTTACTTTTTCATTTAAACTTTAAGTTGGAGCACAGGCAGCCCTGCATTTAAGTGAGTTTTGTGTGTGTCATCAAAAAGTGGTTGAAAGACCACTGTGGTTTCAAAGAACATCTTCCTCCGAATATTTTTTGATGACCTCCTGCCTTAAATGCACCATTCTTCCATTTTTTGGAATCAAGGACTGAGAATTAACAGAATAAAAGCTGAAAACTATTTCAATATTTGTTTACAGCGTCTTATTCAAAGCTAAGTATTTCAGAATAGTTCAGAACTGTTTAATCTCAGTTCTTTCAACAAAAATATGGAATTTGTGCCTTAATACATGCTTAAAAAAGTAGTGGTTGTGGGTCACCAAAGAGCATTCATGGAAAGTGCCTGGAACTGTTAAACTGAAGCGCAGGCCTCTTACTGTACAGCCTTAAAAAAAAAAAAAAAAAAAAAAAAAAAAACAGGTGCAACTAACACAAACATCAAACAGCTTCTTCTGCTGGCTTGTGGAGCAATGTCCTCGAAAAGTATGGAAACAAGTGGGACTTCATCAATAACAGAACAAAAGCTGTAGCACCTGGGGCTTACCAGCCTAAAACAAATAAAGAAAGTGTTCAAAGAAAGCTCCTAATGAGCCAGCCCGGCTACTACTGCTTCTCAAATCAATGTCTTCTAAGCTGCCGCTCACACACACAAACAGACACACACACACACTCAGAGAGAGAGAGAGAGAGAGAGAGATCAATGAGTCTTTAGGGATTAATCCCTCTATTATCACAGATTCAAACACAGCTCATCACCTGCAAGGAGTCCGGTTAGATAAACTCAAGATCAACTTTCAGGGAAAAACAACTGGCTTTAAAATGGACTGAAATCATTTTCATCTGCATTTATTACTTTATGCATATAGGTTATCAATTCTATGAACTGATGAGACTTTCTTGTGAAATAATGAAAAACATCATATAAATTCTGAAATGAGCATTTCTAAAGGAAAAACTTGGAATATTTTGTCTCTGATCCTAGGAGGTGTGTGAATTTAATTCAAAAGATTTTTAGCTACAGTATATAAAAGCATTTTTAAGATAATGGCTAATGGCATGTATAAATAAGAGTATGTGTGTGTGTGTGTGTGTGTGTGTACATAATTTCTGAAACTAGCATTTATGAAAGAAAAACGTAATTATTTGTTTTCTATAGACAATTACATAGATTTACTGTCTTTTATAGATCTGAAAGTGATTAATCCTTGTATTTCATGAGATTCCTTAAAAAAGCCTTCTTTCCCAGAAGATGTAATTTAAAGTATATATGAGAAAACATATAAGCATATCAATGTTATATTATATAATATACCATCATGAACATGAACTAATTCTGACTTGAGCATTTAAAGTATGGTTAAATATATCGATATTATAAAATGTAAATATTATGATATAATTATATTATAAACTAATTCTGAAACAAGTATTTAATGTTTAAATGGTATATATTTTTTTCTCCTTGATTTGTAATGACCCCGAAAAAAGTTAGACTTTTAAGATATACCTGTACTTTAAAAGACATCCATCATGAGTCCTCAGATTTATCTTTTTCTATTAAAGATGAACATTTCTACTATTCAAGTCATTAACAGTGTCTTTCAATTTAGCAAGCAAAATCCTTCTCGATTCCGTAAAATGGAATCATTTCCATCATGATAGGATATAGCACTTAATAACAAGGGCATAAGTTCTGGATTGCAATGACTGTAATTCACCTGCAAAAGGTGACATGGAATTTATCTAGAGGTAGAAAAGGACATCAAAAAACTAGAACATTGTGCATTTTCCTTTTTCTTTTCATGCAGCTGGATTTTAATAGCGCATCCCTCTTTGAAAGGCTGGGCACGTCATGTGATGTCAAAAGCTCATCGCTGCAATTACGACTCAAACTCTTTGCAATCATCCTTCAGGGTGGCTGAAGTTCAAGAGTTTTATTGTCATGGTTTATCTGCTTTAATCACCTGAAGTGAAGTGGAAATAAATGTAAAAATACTTTCTTTGAAGGCTAATGGCTGTAGCAGGTAGTTTGTGGGTGGACGGCGGACTACAGGGAACAGTGCACTACAATTAATGTCCAGCGGCAGACTCCTGTTGTAAACTTGACAGGGAAGGGTTACAGCACTGTATTCTAATTACAACTGTTCCATATTTGGCTAGAATAACACAATGGCCTGTAGAAACTGACTGTTTTGATCATTAAATTTCTCCTTTGTAATTAAACATAATTTTACTGTAATTTCTGACCAAATTTTATATATATATATATATATATATATATATATATATATATATATATATATATATATATATATATATATATATATAAAACAGTTGTTTTGGAGGGTTTATCATATCTTCTTGTCCTTTAGTGTTGTCAAACACATTCATGCTGGAAGTAGGATGGCACAGCTCTCTTTAATGAGCATTTCAAAAAGTGGACAAAAGTGGACACATTCCAATTTATTATCAAATTTCCAACATCGCTTTTCACACATTATTGACAGGTACATTGGGTTCCTGTCAAAAATCACTGGTCCGTGTTGATGCACATAATACGCTTTTATACTGTACATGCTTAAATAAAATGACCTGTCTGATAGTAATTTAAAACGTATAAGCTTACACTCATGTTTCAGTCTAATAATGGAAAAGCCGATTCAACTGAACATTGTAAGTATTAAAATGAGCCACTAAAAAAAGTAATAAAAAGAACAGATGACTCTGCATGATCCTCAGGTGGCTCAAGTCTAACTGCTTGATCCTTGAAGAGCTTCAGCCATGAAAAGCTTGCCCAGGATTTGAGATGTGAACTCCTTGATGGTTTGGCAGTATGTGCTGATATGACTTAAAGAGTATATGGGTGAAAAAATTTGAAGTATAAAATTCAAGGCAAATAAACAGTGTAGTTTATGGCGTGAGACAGTGAGAAAGAAAGAATTCTCGAAGGAGTTGAAGAAGGTACTACATGTTATTCAGAGACAGTGAGACAAACAAAGAGAAACGGGCAGGGTGGGCTGCCCGCTCATGTGGCTCAGTTAATGTACTCCATTATGAACTGAAGGCTGGCCGTCGAGCTCTTAGGTGATTGGCTTTCTGCTTGGCAGCGCTGCTGCTCACTCCACCGAGGAGTTTAAAATACCTTTAGAGATGGTGAGAGATGAGGTGCTCCCCTCCACAGCACCTACAAACATTTCATTCAGCCATAAACCAACCCATTACTCCACAGCACTACAAAGAGATGCTCTTGGAAACAAATACTCTTACTTGATGCCATTTTGTCTGCATCTTTTCTGATCTTGATTTTAAAAAAAACTGGCTCCTATTAAACTGGAATAGTTTTAAGCCTGAATTTGACTGTCTCAACCTACAGCATAGTCATTGTTTTTGCAATTCAGTATATATATATATATATATATATATATATATATATATATATATATATATATATATATATATATATATATATATATTGCAGAAAACAACTCATTGCTGTCTCATGCTCTTGTACAGTAGGGCCACCCGAAAATACAGGGGCCCCTCTTGCTCTCATAGATTTATTGATTTTAGTTTTGTGTTTTATTTTGGCTATCGGTTATGAAAACATAAACCGATAGCCAAATGTTCTACATAACATCCTATTCAGTCAAATAGTGTAATCTGACTCAAATACAGTCTTCTGTCAGCCTTGCTCGATACTAATGTAGCAGAAATGAGTCAAATCAGACAAATCAAAGAGTCTATCAGAGCTGTGTGCATTGAAACATGAGCTGAATTCCTCAGGAAGTCATAAATCAGTTCTAGTGCCACAAAAACCAAGCAAGATAACCAACCAACCAACTTGTTCACACAACAGCTTTCAGCATTAACACCAATAGAACAATTATTGACAATTTTAATTCGAAGAAGAGATTGTCAAATTTATTGTTCGTGATTGGAATGCAATGCTGGACATCACATGTAAACCCAGGAGATCAAGTTAAATACTTGCATTGACTTCCCCCCACCCCCCCCCCCCCCCCAGCCAGTGAAACCAGACTGAAATTCCTAAGGGGGAAGGGCTTTAAACCTTTGTCTTCACAGAAAAGTCCCTTTGCCAGAGAATGGCAAAGAAACTGCTTTTTATACATTATATATGGACCAGAATGAACTCAAAAAAGACTTATGAATGAATCATTCCATTGCTTAACTCCATATTCATTTACGTGTAACCCACACATTTGACTATCATGTATAATCACTTATTGTGTATGTCTTTTGATAACTATAGGATACCTAGTCATGTCTAGTATTCAAATAATCACATTTTCTTGCTTGATATTGTCCTGACAATCATTTATTTGTAAAATATATCATAATCATGTTATAGGAATCATGTCCAAAATTAGACCCTGTGAGGCAAGAACCACATGCTTGGTAAGATAAACAAATGATTTATGATACCCACCCCAAGAACATATCTGATTGGTCAAGGCAACATTTGAGGGGTGGCCAACAAGGAAGTTTTAAATACTTTGGACCCCATGAAATTTCGCTTTTAGTTCTAGTCTAGCTGCTGCTATTAGCCATGTCGGCTTTTAGTTCTAGCATTGCTCGTGCTATCAGTCATGCCTGCTCTTAGCTTTTAGCTTGTAGCTTTGCTACCTAGCTTTAGCTTGTAGCATCTAGCCATGTGGTTAGTCATCATTGTTCTTTGAGCGCGGTTCCAGCGTGCCTGCCTGCTGCTACTTATGCCACAATGAGAAGGAACACAACCTAGTCTCGTCAAACTTTATTTCTTTTCTTTTCCGTTTGAGAGTTTCGTGTTCTGAGTTAAGTTTTGTAACGTTGACCTCGTCTGCGCGTTTGAACTCCAACCAGCCACACAACTCCAGCTTCAGCCAACGCCCAAGCACGGGCTCCCCAAGACGTCACTTCAGCCAACTGAACTTCCAGCCAATCAGCGACACCGGGAAACCCCTTTCAACTGGAGTCCCTTTCACAGGAAACTAAGGCAACGTATTCCCAGATATTTGTTGTGCTGGTGTATCTAATATAATTACGTGATTGATGGTTGTTCATGTCTATGCAATTTAACGTATTGCTGTTAACTTGGGATTCCATATTTCCATTCTCTTAAACTCATCTTTCCCTAACTTTCGACCTTCCTGCAACTTGTGTGAATGTGTGTGTGCGTGCGTTTATGTGTTAGATTAGTTTATATGTCTTAGATTTATCTAATAAAGCCTTATTCATATTGAAAAGAGAAGTATCTTGTGTTTTGTGCTTACAAGTTAATGTCTTAAACTGCCGATCTTGTTACTGTGCTAATTGATAGTGTTTTCACTATAGTTTGGATATTAGTATCCAGCGCAGATTTGATGTTAAACGGCTCGTTCACTGAACCGCAGGCGCGTCTCCGTGAACAGCCGTGAAACAGTGATTCTGTTCAAATTCCCTTTAAAATCTTAAATGATTCCCTTTGAGCTAAATTGACCTGTTTCCCTTACATTTATAATGGTGGAGAATGCGGGCAGTTTAATCTAAATTGTGAGCATAAACCAAGTTATTTAATCTTTGATTTTGCTAAAGGAATGAAAGATGAGAAGCATGCGAGACCTGAGTATGTGTGTGTGTTTGCGTGACGTAAGCAGCGCGCGCCCTCCCGCTTGAATGAAAGGAGCTAGAGGAGACTTTAACTCGAGTCCGTCTCCCCTTTGTTAACAGCAGTAAGTGAACTTAAAAGTAAACATCTGAGATCGTACAATAAGGTAGAAATTGAGCGTGTTCCTCATTGGTGTAATGCCTTGTTTTATAGCTGATTTGATTTCACTGCGTGTTCCAGTGTCTCAAACGCTATCTCAGTCACTGTTTGCTGAACGGAGCTAAACTGTTAGTGTTTCAAAAGGGATATAAATCGGTGAATAAAGAATAGTTTTGAGCGGGTTCCTCAATCTATTTATCAAAGTCCCCGTATTCATATTTCATATAGTTTGATTGCCAGTGCGTGTTCCACTGCCGAATCAAATGTGATATTCGACTCCCCTAAGTTAACGTTAAACATTAGAGAACAATGTTTGCCCATTTGTATCCGTTCACAAAGTGAATGCAATCTCGCGTAACACGGCGCGTGTCCGAGAGTAATTTGAATGGGAGTGTTTTTAAAAGCTTGATCAAGTAAATTATAACTGTGTACCAACAGCGAAGGAAAACTTTTATGTTTGTGTCCAGAAAAACTGGCACGGAGAATCAAATTGCTGAGATTGATATAATAACTACAGCAGGAAGCTGCTATTTGAATTAAGATAAATTTAACTCTATACAAACTGAGAGTTTAAGTGCCACATCGCAAAACCAACTGAAAGGCGGTGTTGTTATTTGTACAGTGTTGAAATGAGCCGACATTTCATGTAACATGCTTAACTGTATTTGCAACGATGCAACGATTCATGTGCTAATCCACTAGAATGTGTTTTGGTTGCCATAGTGACGACCGTGACCCGGAAGCCTAACGTACTTCCGGAGCAACTCTGAACTGTGCACGCGCAGCGCACAAACTCTGCGGTGTCGCTAAGCTAACGAAACCATTGCATTTACATTGAAGTCTATACTAAAGCCACTAGCCTCAAAGGTTAGCAGTTAGCATTACCAATCCAGTGGTAGAATAATGTGTGTTTGGGCAACGCTGACGTGATTTAACCATTTTAAACATCTTAACTAACACTTGTTAGTCTCTTTCTTTTTATCGCTCTCTTTTCTCACTAGACCACTTATTTTCATTTTACTAGAAAGGGAAATACTGACTCACAATTATTAATTGTCAAATTGAAATTTAATTGAAACATTAAATTTATTTGGAAGCATCTAAAATTTCCCTCT
>NW_020528843.1:17500-40531 GCF_003368295.1 Carassius auratus | reverse complement strand
TCGAAATAAATAAAAAATATACAGGCAAATATGACATAATTTCGGGACCGACCGAGCAGTCAGTTATAACGAGCAGCAGCTCACAGTTAGCCGCCTCACTCACAGAAAGACGACAATAACGGTCATATTTTTAAATGTAGAAAAGCGCGAACCGATTCATTGTCCAGTTTCTTGAATGACAGCCAGATTAACCAATCACGATAGAAGTAATAAAATAAAACTACCAATGGGAGTTGTTTCAGTGTGATAAAGCAGCGAAATGTATAGTTTTATTGTTGTTAATGATGATAATATTTAACATTTTAGAATAGGTATCATGACTAAAATATTTTTAAATGCTATTAAAATAATAATTAATTTAAATAATTTAATATAAATAATTTAAAAGCTTGTTAACCTTTTTCTACCATTTAGCATTAAACATTTTTAACGTTGTTTTATTAAAACAACTGACCTTATTTCAACCATATTTCAACGTTGAAAGTTGGTCATGTGCTGGATGTTTTTCAACCATTCAGCTTTAAACGGTTGAATCAACGTTGTTTCAACGTTGAAACCACAACTGACCTTATTTCAACCATATTTCAACATTGAAAGTTGGTCATGTGCTGGATGTTTTTCAACCATTCAGCTTTAAACGTTGAATCAACGTTGTTTCAACGTTGAAACCACAACTGACCTTATTTCAACCATATTTCAACGTTGAAGGTCGGTCATGTGCCGGCTGGGTATATTCACGTTCCGTCAATAGAATCACCAAATACTAGAGCACATTCATCAGGTTTCTCAGTGGGTGCATCACTGAGTGGGAGAACCTGTTTAATGTTTTGATCGGACAACAGAAGAGCGGTGTTTTGACCCACGACTACGCTGCCTCACCGTCACCCAGTTGCCCTGCTGCAGGGGCTCTGCTGGAACCGGACAATGTACAGGAATCCCTGAGCTAGACGCATCCAAAGCCGTATCTAGAGCCCTAACATTCTTACTGTCCTCAATTAAAGTTTGGATGCGTGTCTCTAATTCTGAAATCTTCTCTGTCAGCCTAACTATTTCCCTGCATTTATCACATGTGAATCCCTCATCAGCGACAGAGATAGATAAACTGTACATGTGGCAAGAGGTGCAAATAACAATTGTAGGAGAAGCCATTACTCACCGTGCTTGATGAAATATTATTACTGCGGTTGTTTGATGAACTTGTGGAAAACTGCAGCGTAGGAAAAGAAAACGCTAATGACAAGCTAACGAGTGCTAACGCTTTGCAGGTGTGCTGCAGTCACGGAAGAGTGAACGATCAAAATTAATCTGATAAGATTGGTCGGTAATATCAGAAATATGGTGTGAATTAAGTTATATTTTACAATTAAAAAAACAAACAAACAGACAGTGATAGTAAGAAGATTATAGAGAAAAAATATAAAATAAAAGCAGCTACATGGAGCTATGATTAGCTACAGAAGGCCAACAGGAAGTAGAGAAAACACTGTCCAACAGCGACACCAACAGGCACCAGCCGTTATCTTTAGGACACGTCAGTATAGTTACCAAACCAGTTTCAATCACACTTGTTACAACTGAATAAGTGTTTCAAAAGTCCCCTCCCCTTAACTCTTTCCTAACAATCTGAAATACACATAGAACTTTACAATAACAAAAAAAAAAACACGCCAAGTGTCCTGAAACAAGTCTTAGCAAATGCAGTGGTGGGCCCACTCACACACACATTCACACATGTTCCAGTTTACTCACGGTATCATTTTGAACGAAGAAAAAAAAACGTTGCAGGCCTGTTTTGGTCTTGCAAAACATTGAGTGCGCTGAACGGACACTTGCAAAAAATTGAGAGCGTTGAAAGACGTTGGTCCGGATGATCAGGTGCGGTGCGATTAAACGACAGTTCCGCCCAGCATACGCCCACCGTGGCTAACTATCTCGGCTATCTGCGTTCACGGCTTCCACTTCTTCTCTCCCGCTCCGACGGGTCTCCGGCTTCGTTTCTCACTCAGTCTCGCGGCTCACAAACATCCCGAGTCCGCGGTCCTCTTCTGTGCGCCTCCCGCTCAGATTTATCAACTTTACTCGCACTTTCTAGCGTTCTTTTTTCTTCTTAACGTGCCCGCGTCCCGCGCTCCACACGAGTCCAGGGGGAAAACTGGAAAAAACTTCCAGCCCCTTCTCACGTGTCTCTCACCAGGTCACGTGTATCTACGTTTTTTCATACCTGCAGCCAAACACTATTGACTATACAGCGTGAATACCCAAATGACCAATAAAAATGGTCACATAAAACAGTAAAAATAAAATAGTAAAAGGCTAACTGCATAAAACCTTTGGAAATATTATTCAGCTAAATAATATAAACTTTAGTTTTAATTACAGTCATGAAATAAAATTACCAAATGTTTATTTCCTTTTAATTATGTAAAATGAACTGATATTTCCTTATTTAGAAATCAGATGTCCCCTATTATTTAAAGTAAATAAACGTTTACTTTTTTAATAGTCATGTGACTCGTTTTTGAGAGTAAGAGAGATTAATCATAACCCTCCCTGTCTCCGTTACACTATATGCCCAAGTTTACCCACTGGGCTACACCCTCCCCCTTCTAGACAGTTTTGATGCCCTCATCAAAATAAACCTTAGAGGACTCTAATAGTCTTAAAGTCAAGGGTAGAGGCCAGATTAGAACAAGTGAAACACAACGCCATGGGGTGGCACCAGAGAGTGTGACATCGACTGCTTCTGGAGTCTCCGTAGAGTCCACTTCCCACCAACACTCCATGGCTTAGGATTGTCACAGGGTAATCACGAGGCTTGCCAAGTTCATCGTAGCTCAGCTTGACCACTGGACGGGTGACTCTTTTGGGACGATCAACTTTTTCAATCCCAGAGTTAGTGTCCGGACAGGGGTTGATGGCTCCTCCCTCTTCTAGAACGTTGACTTCTGGATCAGCGTTGAGAGGCAGGTTGGGAAGATCACTGACCACTGACTCTATCTCAGCCAGGTCTTGAGTTTGTCTTTCAGGCTCGGTGACGATTGGCTTGGATTGCTTTGTGGACAGTTCTGAACATGTCAACAACTTATCCCAGTCTAACTCCACGGGGCTTTGCGGGTATACTTCGTCGTACTCTAATTCTGAGGACACGTCTTCATCATGGCAGTTTGTTTGTACCAATTCTTTTGTCTTTTGCTGAAATGCTCTAGTCACAGGTCTTTGTTGTGGCCCCACTTCCCTTTCGTCAACAGGGATTCTCACAAGATAACCAATGGGTAACAGGTGATTACGATGAATAGTCTTTTCTGCTCCCATGCCTCTCTCTGGCTTGATCTTGTAGACAGGTAAGTTGGGTAGCTTCTCCATAACAATATATGGTGAGGATCGCCACTTGCATTTCAGTTTTTGCTTGCCTGTGACCCCAAAGTTTCTCAGCAGCACCCTGTCGCCTTTGTCAAGGACTTGTTCTTTGACGTGCCGGTCGTGTGCTTTTTTGTTTCTTTGGTGGTTCTTGTCTGATGATTCTGTTGCAAGACTGTAGGCTCTTTGGAGATCTTTCTTGAGCTTAACAACATACTGATGATAGGATTTTGTCTTTTGGTCGTCCTCAGTCACGCCAAAGCAGATGTCTACCGGTAAGCGAGCTTCTCTGCCGAACATAAGCAGGTAAGGCGAATAACCAGTTGCATCGTTTTGAGAACAGTTGTAGGCGTGGACCAACTGACTGATCTTTTGACTCCATTTTTGTTTTTGCTTTGGATCGAGTGTGCCAAGCATTGATAAGAGCGTACGGTTGAATCTTTCAGGTTGCGGATCTCCCTGAGGGTGGTAAGGTGTTGTTCTTGATTTACGAATTCCCAACATCATCAGAAGGTCTTGGATCAGTTTGCTTTCAAAATCACGGCCTTGATCCGAATGTATGCGGGCAGGGAGTCCGTAGTGTACAAAGTAGCGCTCACACAGTATCTTAGCAACGGTGGCCGCCTTCTGATCTTTGGATGGAAAAGCTTGGGCGTATCGAGTAAAGTGGTCTGTCACTACAAGGATGTTGGCAAAACCTTGAGAGTCTGGCTCAAGTGACAGAAAATCTATACAAACAAGGTCTAGAGGGCCTTGGCTGGTGATCTGTTTTAAGGGAGCAGCTCTCTGGGGAAGGGCTTTGCGAGTGATGCATCTACCGCAGTTCTTGATGTACTGCTCAACCTCAACTCCCATTTTCGGCCAATAGAACCGATTTCGGATAAGTTCGATGGTCTTGTCCATGCCCAAGTGACCGGACTCATCATGCAGAGATTTCAGGACCATCGGGACATACTCTCTGGGCAGTACCAGCTGCTTTACCTCAGATCCATTTTTCTCAACCTTTCTGTAGAGCAGATTGTTTTGGATGAACAGCTTGCTTGATTCTTTGTGCAACAGAACAGAAGTTGGATTGTCGGGGCTGGTGAGTGATGAACCACCATGAATTGACTGTTTGACTGGAGCGATAGTAGAGTCCTCATCTTGAGCAGTTACCAGGTCTTTGTGACTAAGCTGACTCAGAGAACCGAGATCCAACCGAACTGGGGAGACAAAACACTCTGGTATACCATCAGGTGACACTCCGAGTGACTCAGCAATAGTTGTGGGCTCTGTCAGAGTTTCAGGGCACTTGATCTGTTTACACAGAGCTTGAACACTTTCAGTCGGTATGGTTTGCCAGAATTCTTCTGTGGTTGGAAGCGGGTTGCGTGACAGGGCATCGGCGTCGATGTTGCTGCTGCCAGGCCTGTACTGCAATTTGAAATTGTATGTGGCGAGTGCTGAGAGCCAGCGGTGACCTGTCGCATTGAGTTTGGCAGTCGTGAGGATATAAGTTAGGGGGTTGTTATCAGTTCTCACGGTAAACTGTGCGCCATACAAGTAGTCGTGGAACTTGTCCACCACTGCCCACTTAAGTGCCAAAAACTCGAGCTGGTGCACTGGATAGTTCTTTTCAGAGGCACTCAGCTTGCGGCTTGCGAAAGCAACAGGTCTCAAGCCCTCGGTGTACTCTTGGTTGAGGACAGCGCCAAGCCCATGAAAACTGGCATCAATGTGAAGTATGTAAGGCTTGGTGGGGTCTGAGAATGCCAGCACAGGTGCGCTTGTGAGGCAGTGGATGATCTTTTGGAATGCCTCTGAACATGACTGGTCCCACCGGTCACCAAAAGGTTCACTGACTTTGTAATAGGTCTTGTCTGATGAAGAGGTAGACTTTCGCTTCTTTTGGGTGGGAGGATACCCTTTGCACAGCTCTGTAAGTGGTCGGACGATGATGGAGTAGTTTTTTATAAACCTGCGGTAGTAGCCGCAGAACCCCAGGAATGACTGCAGAGAAGGAAGGTCTGTTGGCTGCTTCCACCGTGTCACTGCTTCCACTTTGTCTGGGTCTGTGGCAATACCGTGCTCAGAGACAATGTGCCCGACATAGGTGACTTGTGAGCGACAGAACTGGCACTTGTCGAGGGACAACTTGAGTCCAGCTTCTTCAAGACGAGCGATGACTTTGAGGAGTCTTTGCTCATGCTCCCCCAGAGTCTTGCCAAAAACAATGAGGTCATCAAGATATACTATGACTTCAAGCATGTGCATGTCACCGACTGCCTTCTCCATGAGTCGTTGAAATGTTGCAGGGGCCCCTGTGATCCCCTGCGGCATCCGCTCAAATTGAAAGAATCCCAGTGCACAGATAAAAGCGGTTTTCTCTTTGTCCTCATCAGCCATTGGGATTTGATAGTAGCCACTGCGCAGATCCAGCACTGAAAACCACTTACTGCCGGACAAGCAATCAAGAGCGTCGTCAATACGAGGTACAGTGTACTGATCTGGGATAGTTCTCAGATTCAGGGTGCGGTAGTCGATGCACATACGAAGTTGACCATTCTTTTTACGTGCAAGTACAATCGGTGAAGCATATGGGCTTCTTGATTCTTTTATGATCCCAGCCGCCAACAAACCTTGCAGGTGACGCCGAAGATCATCCAAATCAGCAGGGGCAATACGTCGAGATCTCTCTCTGAAGGGAGTGTTATCGTTCAAGCGGATGTGATGTTCTACCCCTTTAGCCAAACCAACATCCCACTCTTCTATAGAGAACACACGGGAGTGTTTAGCAAGCTTTTGACTCAGCCTCTCTTTCCACTCTTTGCTGATGGGTGACTCACTGAAGTCAAACAGAGAAGGATCCATAGCTGGAACAGATTCGGCTTTAGGGTTTGGTGCATCTGTCACAATGTCAGCGATGTGAAGGTGAGCGATGACTGTGCCCATTGGAATGGCAGTTTGCTTTAGAGACTCATTACGCAGGAGCACCATGAAGTTGTTTGGATCTAGCATCTTGGAGAACAACACAGCTGGCTGGACAAGTACACTTGGAGGAAGAGAAGGTGAGTGGGCTCGTTCAATGATGAGTATGCTGTCTCCGATGTCTTGTTTCTCTGTAACTTTGCAGATAGCAACATATTCAGTTCCAGGAGGGATGCTGAGAGGACCAGGCCCAGACCACTTTACTTCAGCCACAGGCAAGTCTTTGTTGCCTTTTATGGACATCCCTCCAGAAGCGGGTAAATGTTTTTTCTCTTGAACTTGGATTTTGACAGAGTTGACATTCTCCAGGTCTTCTTTCTTTTTAGGCTGGGACTTGAAAGGCTGAACCCCCCTGACGTTTGTGCCGATCAGGACAGGTATAGTCTCGGAGCAACGTGGATCAGGGCACACCAGGGCCAGAACAGTAACAGACTTGACTTTGTTGGACTTAGATTTTTGTGGCAGCTCCAACTCAACCTGGATGTAACCTTTGTACGGGTAACTGCTCTCTGACTCACTTAGGCCCCATATGGCTAGACCGGTCACAGAGTTTAACTGGATGTGTGACAGGTGTTTGGCATACCAGCTGTCGAAGATGATGGTAACTTGAGATCCACTGTCCATCAGCGCGGTGCAGGGGTTGCCATTGATCCTGACCTGAGCAGTGGAGGGCGGTCCCACGAGTCCCTCGGGCAAACTGTTGGTCTGTACATTTATCGAGCTTCTCTTGACACTTGCATTTGTGGTCTTGGTTCTTGCTTCGTTATCAGATTTGCTGTTCTGCTTGGACTTTCTTTGAGCTTGCAGCAGTTTCTGAATAACTTTGGGGTAGTTCTCGGGAAAGGCACACTTGTTGGCAAAGTGCCCGTCTTCACCGCAGCGATAGCAGAAAAAATCACTTGGGTCTCTGGCTGTTGAAGGTCTTGGCTGCCAGGGTCGTGACTGGGTCTCTTGTGGGCAGGGCTCAGTAGCAGAACTATACTTAGGCTTGACTGACATGACAGAGACTTGCTTTCGGAGCTTGACAACTTCTTTCTTTAAAGCTTGAACGTTCTTGTCTTCTGAGTTCTCTGCTGCTGGAGTGACTGAAAGCAATGTGCTCGTCGAAAGATGACTTGACATGGCGGTGGGGGCAGCGAGTTCACTTACTTGTGCTCTGAGTTGGTGTATTTCAGCTTTCAAATCTTTTAACTCTGTGTCAGAGGTCACAGTAGCACTTTTGGCGTAGACTGCTTTGGGTGGATGGAGTCTGCGACGTGAAACTTCATGCTCTTCCTCCAGGCGTATCTCATTCAGCATATCGAGAAAAGTGGGAGGACTGTCTCTGCGGTCTCTTAATCTGAGATTTAGGATCATAATGTCAGACCTGATGGCCCCTTTAATGAGTTGGTCAAGACGTGCTTTGTCTGCCGCCGATGACTGGAGTCCACCCTTTTGGACAACTTTATTTAGGACTCTCTCAAGGCGTCTCAGGAACTCAGAGAGTTTCTCGTTGGGATGCTGACACAACATTCTGAAGGCAAAGTAAAGTTCTTCACCGCTCTCGGGGTTGCCAAAGGTGGTCTCGAGAATGTCAATGTAGTCCATAGAGGATGCAGATGGGTTGTTGAAACGGACAGCTTGAAGGATTTCGAGTGCAGGACCCTTTACACTTTCCATTATTCTCATTTTCTTTTCTCTTTCAGGGCGATCATATTCTTCAATCATAAGTCTGGCTTGTTCAACCCAACTTTCCAACTGTTCTTCTCCTGGGGGTGTGGGCATGACCCCTGAGAAAGTGCGCAGTCTTCTGTAAAGATTGTTGTCACCATGAGTGTGCTTGCTTGTCATTTGCAGGACATCACCAACTGCTCGAATGATAGCTTCAGGAGTGGACGCTTGAAGTGGGGAGAAAAAACTGGAATCTGGCAGTGGCACATTGTGGCCATCACCTGCTGCCTGAGCTTGGGGTTCTTCCTCCTGCTCAGAAGGTCCAAAGATTCTCCAGGTCATAGCAAACCCCTCAGGAACAACATCAAGAGGAATGGCCTTTGTATTCACCTTCTCCCTGCACTCACATAGCACAGTTAAACTTTGAGACTGAGGGTCATACATTCTTCCTCTCACCTTGACTCTCCCGAGTGCTTTGACAGTCTGCAGCGTTTCTTCAATGAACCCAACTTCAGTTTCCTGCGGTACATCTTTAACCAGCAAGGCTTTCACCGGGTCTATGCCTTCTCCAACACACCAGTTCTTCAACTGAGCCATCCCCACGGGTTGTGCACATACAGTGATCACCTGTCAGAACTGAATTTGGTAGGTTTTGGTTGTATTTTAACACAGATAAAGCTTAATCTGTGTTTTTATTTTTGACTTAGGATGCTTAGTAAAACTCTAGTCTGGCAGTTTTAGAGTTTTCACAATAGGTAATCTTTAATGTGATTTTACATGTAGGTTAACTACTGTTTTGGTTCTAAACTAGGCCTACTTTTTAAACAAACTATTTAAATCTCTGGATCAACTAAAATTAGAGCTGCTAAAACTACTTATAAACTAAATTAATCCCAGCGGTGCCTCCATTTTATTTATGTAGCACCCGTACAACCACTCTGTGAGTTACTTACGTGAGAATGGGGGTGCTTGGGTTCGGTGTAGTTCAGGTGGATACCACGAAGGTGCACCTAATAAGTGTCTAATGAGGTTTAAAACCTTTTGACAATAAAATATAAAAAATAATGAGACCCAGAGATGGTTTTTAGTTTAGCAAAAAATGGGTAACGCCCTTGTTTAATTAAATAAAATAATTTGGCAAACAGAATATAAAAGCTTTCCCCAAAATTCAATATTACTGAATATACAAAAATAAATAACCAAAATATTCCCCAAACACTTAAATATTTACTCCTTTAAAATTTAGCTTAAACCCCAGTAGTTTCAATCACACTTGTTACAACTGAATAAGTGGTTCAAAAGTCCCCTCCCCTTAACTCTTTCCTAACAATCTGAAATACACATAGAACTTTACAATAACAAAAAAAAAACACGCCAAGTGTCCTGAAACAAGTCTTAGCAAATGCAGTGGTGGGCCCACTCACACACACATTCACACATGTTCCAGTTTACTCACGGTATCATTTTGAACGAAGAAAAAAAACCGTTGCAGGCCTGTTTTGGTCTTGCAAAACATTGAGTGCGCTGAACGGACACTTGCAAAAAATTGAGAGCGTTGAAAGACGTTGGTCCGGATGATCAGGTGCGGTGCGATTAAACGACAGTTCCGCCCAGCATACGCCCACCGTGGCTAACTATCTCGGCTATCTGCGTTCACGGCTTCCACTTCTTCTCTCCCGCTCCGTCAGACGGGTCTCCGGCTTCGTTTCTCACTCAGTCTCGCGGCTCACAAACATCCCGAGTCCGCGGTCCTCTTCTGTGCGCCTTCCGCTCAGATTTATCAACTTTACTCGCACTTTCTAGCGTTCTTTTTTCTTCTCAACGTGCCCGCGTCCCGCGCTCCACACGTGTCCAGGGGGAAAACCGGAAAAAACTTCCAGCCCCTTCTCACGTGTCTCTCACCAGGTCACGTGTATCTACGTTTTTTTCATACCTGCAGCCAAACACTATTGACTATACAGCGTGAATACCCAAATGACCAATAAAAATGGTCACATAAAAACAGTAAAAATAAAATAGTAAAAGGCTAACTGCATAAAACCTTTGGAAATATTATTCAGCTAAATAATATAAACTTTAGTTTTAATTACTGTCATGAAATAAAATTACCAAATGTTTATTTCCTTTTAATTATGTAAAATGAACTGATATTTCCTTATTTAGAAATCAGATGTCCCCTATTATTTAAAGTAAATAAACGTTTACTTTTTTAATAGTCATGTGACTCGTTTTTGAGAGTAAGAGAGATTAATCATAACCCTCCCTGTCTCCGTTACACTATATGCCCAAGTTTACCACTGGGATACATGTTTGTACTGGCTACTGTATACAGACCACCAGGGCACCATACAGACTTTATTAAAGAGATTGGTGATTTTACATCTGAGTTAGTTCTGGGTGCAGATAAAGTTTTAATAGTTGGTGATTTTAATATCCATGTTGATAATGAAAAAGATGCATTTGGATCAGCATTTATAAACATTCTGAACTCTATTGGGGTTAGACAACACGTTTCAGAACCTACTCATTGTCGAAATCATACTCTAGATTTAATACTGTCACATGGAATTGATGTTGATGGTGTTGAATTTATGCAGCCAAGTGATGATATCTCAGATCATTATTTAGTTTTATGCAAACTTCATATAGCCAAAATTGTAAATTCTACTTCTTGTTACAAGTATGGAAGAACCATCACTTATACCACAAAAGACTGCTTTTTAAGTTATCTTCCTGATTTATCCAAATTCCTTAGCATATCCAAAACCTCAGAACAACTTGATGATGTAACAGAAACTATGGACTCTCTCTTTTCTAGCACTTTAAATACAGTTGCTCCTTTACGCTTAAGGAAGGTTAAGGAAAACAGTTTGTTTTAATACAGTGGCTAAATTAACAGGGGGAAAAAAGCCTCAACAAGTGTTGACATTTCCCAACACCACAGCAGTAATGACTTTATGAACTACTTTACTTCAAAAATCGATACTATTAGAGATAAAATTGCAACCATTCAGCCGTCAGCTACAGTATCGCATCAGACAGTGCACTATAGACCCCCTGATGAACAGTTACACTCATTCTCTACTATAGGAGAGGAAGAATTGTATAAACTTGTTAAATCATCTAAACCAAAAACATGTTTGTTAGACCCTATACCATCTAAGCTCCTAAAAGAAGTGCTTCCAGAAGTCATAGATCCTCTTCTGACTATTATTTATTCCTCATTGTCATTAGGATATGTACCCAAAACCTTCAAACTGGCTGTTATTAAGCCTCTCATCAAAAAAACACAACTTGACCCCAAAGAACTAGTTAATTATAGACCAATCTCGGATCTCCCTTTTCTGTCCAAGATACTAGAAAAGGTGATATCCTCACAATTATATTCCTTCTTAGAGAAAAATGGTATATGTGAGGATTTCCAGTCAGGATTTAGACCGTATCATAGTACTGAGACTGCTCTCTTTAGAGTTACAAATGATCTGCTTTTATCATCTGATCGTGGGTGTATCTCTCTATAAGTTTTATTGAATCTTAGTTCTGCGTTCGACACAATTGACCACAATATTCTTTTGCATAGACTTGAACACTTTGTTGGCATTAATGGAAGTGCATTAGCATGGTTTAAATCGTACTTGTATGTCCGCCATCACTTCGTAGCAGTGAATGAAGATGTATCATATCGATCACAAGAGCAGTATGGAGTACTTCAAGGCTCAGTACTAGGGCCGCTACTCTTCACGCTTTAAATGTTACCCTTGGGAGATATCATCAGCAAACACGGTGTTAGCTTTCACTGTTATGCTGATGATACTCAGCTCTACATTTTTTCGCGGCCTGGTGAAACACACCAATTTGAAAAACTAATGGAATGCATAGTCAATATAAAAAACTGGATGATGAGTAATTTCTTACTGCTAAATTCTGAAAAAACAGAGGTGTTAATTATAGGACCTAAAAACGCTGCTTGTAATAACCTAGAACACTGTCTAAGACTTGATGGCTGCTCTGTCAATTCTTTGTCATCAGCTAGGAACCTAGGTGTGCTATTTGATCGCAAACTGCATTTTTCCATTTCAAAAATGTATCTAAATTACGGCCTATGCTCTCAATGTCAAATGCAGAAATGCAAATCCATGCATTTATGACCTCAAGGTTAGATTATTGTATTGCTTTATTGGGTGGTTGTTCTGCACACTTAGTAAACAAACTACAGCTAGTCCAAAATGCAGCAGCAAGAGTTCTTACTAGAACCAGGAAGTATGACCATATTAGCACGGTCCTGTCAACACTGCACTGGCTCCCTATTGTAACACATATGCAGGTCATCGATTCATGGGTTCAATTCAGGCATGAAACCCTTTGTGCACCAAAAGTGCCTGGCCTGGCGCCAGCCTGGCTGGACTTAAATTATTTTACAATACCCATGCGAGCTTCAAAGGAGACCTGAAAACCCCCAAATTCCTCAACACACTGGAAACAGAAAGAAACCTTTCTGTCAAGTTCCTTACTTTCATCACTTTATGTATTTTGAATATGATTTGTGTGTACCATGGTTAATCCTTGTTATGCGAGGATTATAATTTTACGGGCGTATAAAGTGGGATTGTTTCTCCTCACTTTAATTTTCTCAAAGAGAGACATGTGCTGCAACCCCCAGTCCTTTGCAGCTCGTAAAATTTTAAGACCACACAGGACTTCACAGGACAGGAAACCTAATCCTTACAAAAGAATGGTAAAATGTACTCAAATGTAGTCTTAATGTGTATATTATTGTTTTTGCGGTGCATTAGAGGTTTCCCATATAAATTGGGACTATCTGCAGTGTTATCATGTGTTAATCAAATCTTTAAATGTGTGTAATTCTGCATTTGAATGTAACTTCATGTTTTGATCATTTATATATATTATGTTTAGTATTTTTCTAATCGTCATGCTCTGACAGACCCATTTATCTAGAGCAAAGTAATGAAAAATGTATTTAATCTGGAATTACGAACTTGCTAGAATATCCCTGATGAAATCGGACAAGCCCTAGATACTAATACATGCTACACCACGTCAGATTATGTTTAACCAATTTGTAACCGGTTATACATTATTTTTAGTTGTTCTGACAGCTCCGCCATTTATTCTATTGTTTGTATTTGTGTAACATTATTGAACTTACCTATTAGGAGTGCTCTGATTTGTGATATTCGGATCCCTCTCTTGTCTCCCCTCCCGCACCAGTTCAACTGCCGGGCGACGTCAGTGGAGAACACCTTGGAGCAAATCCTCCATACTGTTTTCTTCATGCTCGGCCCGCCGCTGATGGATAATCTGTTCACCTTCAACAGGTACATTTTGAAGTAATATTTTAGCATTAGATGGACCTGTATTCTATACACATCTAGTTAAAAGATTTTTTTTTTGAAAGAAGCCTCTTATGTTCACCAAAGATGCATTTATTTAATTGAGAATGCAGTATAATTTAATTTCATGAAACTATTTATATTAACTATATTTAACTATTTTAAAATATAACTTATTTTTGTAATGCAAAGCTGAATTTTCTCAGCAGGATATGGATCAAATCTATATGCTGATTTGTTGCTCAAGAAACATTTATTATTATTATCCAAGGTGAAAATGGTTGTACTGTGTTTTTGTGTAAACCATAGGGCACTGTTCGAACAGTGTTGTGTACTTACATTATCCCAAATGTTTCGAAGAATGTTTCAATCCAGAGAAATAAGTAATTTTAACTAGTGATATATGTTTTAATAGACTGGTGATAACCGCACAGAGTAGGATTATAATAAAACTTTCAAATGCATCTACTATGATACGCCAAAATAATATATGATTTTAACCACTGCAAATCAGTTGTATTTCTATTTTTTAAAGATTCTTTAAAAATAGTTATGGTTTTCATAAAATTATAATGAGTAGCAAAAACAGTTTTTGATGATAATTAACACTAAGATGAACCGTTATTAATAACTGCCATTAATAATTGCTATTAACTGATAAGCATATTCTAATGATTTTTTTTTTCATGTGACACTGGAGGCTGGATTAATGAGTATATAAAAATATTTAAAAATAACAGCTCATTATTTTTCAATAATAATTTTCTACATTAGCAAGTAAATGCAGTATGCATTAGAGACTTCTTTCAGCAACATTTCAACTTAATCATTCCATGATTTTGACTAGTAGTGTGTATAAACATGCACACACATGTTTGCACACAAACATTTTGTTTGTAGTTGTAGGTTTGACCGTTTCAGTGATCTTACCATTCTCTGCATAAACCCTCTGTCTGCCAGTCTTTGTTCCAGCCTATCTAGGTCTGCAGTAGATGCTAGAGGAAAGACACCACCCTCTTCCTCTTCAGCCATCAGCATTTGGGGTACAATACGCCTGTTCTCCACTAGAGACTGGACCAGTGAAGTCAGATGGTTGATCTTCATGTCCATTTTATCTAGTGTTTACAGAATTGCCCTTTCTACAGCTGCAACACAGAAGATAATTTAATTTTTTTATGTAGCTTTGATTAATTAAATTATGCATTTTGCAACTTATTTAAATTAAGAAATAACGTACATGTACATTGATTTGTTACAGTACTCAAGACTGGATTTTCCTGTCTCCCACAAGAAGTACCTGTAAGTATAAATTTACTGTAAGGTTTTAAATATTAGATGTAGTGTTACATGCATCTGCCTTGAGGTTATCAGAAGAATGTCACATTATTTAGGGTAAAATGTTTACCATTTAAAAAAAAAAAAAAAAAAAAAATTATCCTGACCCTTATTTGCATTTCAGTGTTTTCTGGTTTGCTAAAGAGCCTTACTGGAGCTCAAAAGGGGAGTTGGTAAGTAAAAACTTAAAGCTGCGGTAGGGAACTTTTGACGCTCTAGCGGTTAATAAACAGAACAGGTTGCGTCTTGCGGAAGAACATCGTAGCCGGAGCTACTTCTCTCTGTTTATGTCTATGAAGAATCACAAAGGTACTGGGTTACTCCTCCGCGGTATCCCCGAAGCAATCTAAAATAGTCCGAATATAAACACTTATTATAGGTGCACCCTAGTGATTCAGGACAAGCTAAAAACACGGTTTGGAAAATGGATTCATGGTGTACTCGCTTATTATGTTCATTTTTCTACATTTTGAACACAAACAAAGTTACGGACCGCAGCTCTGATTGGTTGTTTTTTACCGGGAGCGCATGACTTTCTGCAAATGGCAATAGGACCACTGGGAGGAGCCAGAGGAGCTTGATTTTTTTCACAGAAAAATATTTTTTTACAAAAGTTCCCTACAGCACCTTTAAAGTAAGCTGATGATGATAATTTCAACAACAGAAATGTAACCTGACAGAAAAGGTGTGCACTATGGATTGAACACAAAATATTATGTTATTCAGTTTCAGATTGTGCCAAGGGCTGTGAATTAGTGTTTTCTCCTCCTTATTTCTATTTAATGTTCTTTTACCTTGTATGTCAGGTGGATGAGCACTCCAGCCGTCTCCATGATGGTCTACCTGAAAGACACCCACTGGAGCTGAGAAAGATGGGAGTGGGTAAAATTTGCTTGTTACCAAAACAAATAAATACACCGTAAAATTAAAACCAATTTTCAGAAAAACATAAAACATCTTTGCCTCTTATAATAACTGTAATAAGAGTTTAGTTCAATTATTTTTACATTGACATCGACCAAAAATCTATATTGGTATTCTGTTGACAGCATGAGGATGTGAATTTCACAATACTAATCAGGGCTCACAAAATAAAAAAATCCCTGGTAGCCCTTCAGACAGGTACTCTTCAGATTTTGGTAGCACGAAATATAATTTAACTAGCCTAAATAAAAAAAAAAAAAAAGATTTCTTATACCATATAACAACGTAATTAAATCTCCAATACTCCAATAATTGACTTAGTTTATCATGGTTTACAATTATTGTCAAAGTTATAAATAGTGCTGGGTATCGAGTTCGATACTTTTTAGGCACCAACCGAATTGCCACGATACCATCGAATATCGATAAAACCTCTTGTCGTTCGATACCAAACTTTGTTACCTAAAGGCTTAATCTTGTCAACATCAGTGAGCCAATAAACCTGCAGCACTAGGTGTGTTCGACAAGAAGCGGCAACGATTGATGTTGACATCCGCGAGAGCAATTCAAAAACCTACAAAGCAGTCTGCTGTAACTCTCTTGGTCCTGTGCAGAGCTTTGTCAAGTTGAACACACCTCTACTTGTTTATACTCAGAAAGATGTTACTCATACGTGAGGCTGTGGCGTGAAAGGGTCCCAATATGATAAAAAAATTTATTGGAATTTAATACTTTGGGTTTCATTAAATTAAAACTACAATATAGTAATGTGCAACTAACTGGACTCCCTATGTTATTTATGGCATTAGATGAAATAAATAATTTTGGTTGTAGTTCATTTAAGACCGACCAAATTTGTTCAGTAAACCACTGTTTACTAAAGAACGCAATTTTGATTATTTTTTTTTTCTCCTGCTTTACTAAAATCATAGCTACCATGATTTCTAAACTGATGGTATGTACCAAATAGTTATTTGTTTTTATTTTATTTTTTTGGCGTAACTTCATTTTAAATTATTTTTGGAACATGATTAAAATGAACAATAATGCTGTCATGTCCTATTATACCCTAAATGTTTATATAACATTAAATCATTATATTTACTATGATTTGAAATTGTGTGCAGTTTGATTTAGTTTAATTCTACAAAAACGTGCAGATTATTGTACTTTCAGAACAAACAACTTCCTGTGAATGTAGCAGTCCATCATGTCTGTATTCCTGGACATTGTTCATGTTATCAGACATTGTGTTTTTCCTCTTCTTAACTTACTCAGTGTTCTTCCTTGGTGTGCCCCTGAGGGTCTCAGGACAGAAAAGGTGTGCTCTATGGATTAAACAGATCATGCATGTTATATTATCTGGTTTTAAATACTGTGAATGAAGTTTTTCTCATTTTCATCTCCTTATTCTATTTAATGTTCTTTTACCTTGTGTGTCAGGTGGAGGAGGACTCCAGCCGTCTCCATGATGGTCTACCTGAGAGATGCCCACTGGAGCTGAGAAAGATGGAGTGGTTGAGATTTGCTTGTTACTCAGACAAGTAAATGCACATTAAAATTCTTGCTAATTGAATTTCAGAAAATAATAAAAACAAAGAAAAATACGTATTAAAATCTATTTTTAAAGGAAAATCATGGCATCAATGCCATCCAGAAGAAAATAAGTCAGTAAATGGTAACGTACACAGCTTTTTGAACCGTAAGATTTTTAATGTTTTAAAGAATTCTCTTGTGTTAACCAAGCTTGCATTTATTTATTCCAAAATACAGTAAAAGCACTAATATTGTGAAATATATTTTTACTATTTAAAAAATATGCTTTATACAGTAAAACAGGCCTTAAAGTTCTTTGACACCGTGCCGGATTTCCGGCGTGCAGCATTTAATCCTTCATAAAAAATAAAAATCATAATAAAGAATCTTGTTGATTGATATCACTTTTGAGTCCATGCGTTCGCCTACCAATTGTATGAGAAGTGCAACTTTCACTCTCAACCAAAGTAACATTAGTAGCCAGTCAGAATGTTTTGCTTTTATAAATACGAGATGCGCATAATAGTATTCAATTACAGAGTCGCAGCCCTGAAGAATGGAGAAGCGCGACAAAAAGCTGTGAGGGCGAAATGGTCAAATATATCCATCTAGAGCATATTTACATAGAAAAGCTCATTATAAAGCAGCGCAGCTTTGTAAACAGCTCAGAGTAATCATGTCATCTCCATAAGAATGATATGATTGCCAAAACATATTTACTGGGATGTCTGAAAAGGTCCTGTTCACACATGATCTATTAATGGTAACTTTACCAGTGAAGACTGTATGGGGCTAAACTCTTCCTCTGTATACGCTTTGAATTTTATTTGCTTAATGTAATCTGGAAAAACCGTGTGCATTATCTCACTAGATTTGTAATGTAAATAATTTATAAAACTTTGCCAACACAGCAGATACATCAACCTATGTCTAAATATGCCATTGTATTGGACATTGCGATTCCAAAATAAATGTTTCTGCATGTGGCAAAATATTAAAATTTTATGGATTTAAACATTGTTTAATCAAGCTGTAAAGTGAAACGTCACCGTTGGTGCCCTCTGCAGGTATTTGTTTTAATACACAATGTACTTAAGTTATGTTCATGTCATATATATAGGCATATTACATTATGTATTTTAACATTGTTGTTCAATACAATCTTGTAATTTCTTGGTTTTGATGTTTTATTTGAGCCAATTATTATTGCCTCATTGTTAGTTTATATATAAATAGTCATACTAAAGCCTGGTTTTCACTTAGGTCTGTTTGTGTAAAAAAAAAAAAAAAAAAAAAAGGATTACTCAGTTGTCAAAATAATCAGTAGATTAGCTGATTACCAAAAGAATCATTAGTTACAGCCCTAGATTAGTTAAAATATTTCTAAATACAACTGTTTTACTTATTTTTTATTTTTTTATTTTTTTATAAAGAGACAAACATTTTATTGAAAACTTCTTAAAAACAGTATTAAAATATTGTCACATTCTAGTGAACCAAGTATCTGTACTTTGTCTCAACTCATTAGCTAAGTGTATAGTCACACCCCTAGTGTCAATAAGCGATGATATAGTTCATAATTAAAGTGTATGATACAGCTTTCATTCTGCAGGTCAATCATATATTCATGAAAAAGAAAATCAGTTTTAATAAAGAGAGCAATAACTTTCCCATAGTATCCTTTCAAATGTTAAAGTTTTCACAGTCATTGGATGCTTTGCATGTCCTGCCAATGCCCCACCCCCAGAAAAAGGTTCAGGCTCAGGATATTATTTTTTTGCTTTAACCCCCTGCAGTAGTAGGGGTAGAAATCTTTACGTCACCTTACGATCGGTTCCGATTCTGGGAATCATGATCTGATTCCAGAACGATTCTTGATCTACTTTTCCCTCCTTATTAATTAATTAGTTTACCAACTTGAGAATCTTAAAATCCTTACTTTTACATATCCTTACATAAGTAATTTCACAAATTGAAAAAAAAAAAAAGTTGTATGTAAAGAATTTTAAACTAATATAACATAGCTAACTAGCATTCATTAAAGTATATTAATTTATCTGTCTAAATATTTTTCTTTCACTTTCTCTCAGCGCTGCAGTTTTAAATTTTTTGCTGTGATGTATCAAACTGCTATTGGTCATACAGTTTCACGTGATGTGAATTCGCAAGTCAAGAGTCACCAAGATTGGAACTTTGGAATGCAGCAAAATGCTAAACTTTTCAAACAACTTGCGCTTCCGGCTTGATGCATTCGCATGCATATTAATGGAAGTCAATGGAAAGAATAATAATCTTTATTCTATTTAATGTTCTTTTACCTTGTGTGTCAGGTGGATGAGCACTCCAGCTGTCGCTATGATGGTCTACCTGAGAGATGCCCACTGGAGCTGAGAAAGATGGAGTGGGTGAGATTTGCTTGTTACATTTTGCAAATTAACAAACTAGGGCCTGCAACACACTCAGTAGCCAGAATTACGTTTTATTTTTTGGGGGTATAAAATCATGAGCCATGTGAAATCATGCAGATCAGTATAAAAAAATTTGAGGGGAGTGGGGTTGGTGGTCATGATGTTTGAAGTCCAGGGTTTTCCTGGGTCAAAAACGGTCTTCGCTGGAGGCTGACGGTCATCCACACAGTAAAAATAACTATACCCATGTGATTTGCAAAATACTACAATACATTTTAAACAAATGCAATGAAACAGTATGTGAATTTTGCTTATACTATTATTTAATGAAATATAAATCACTGTCAAGTAGGGCTGGACCAGAATATTTGATTATTTGAATATTTGTTTGGTGGGTTGGCATTAGTGTTGCTTTTGTCAATCAAAATTATGACTATATATCGTCGTCAACGAACCTTTATCATGTGACGAAAATGAGTCGAAACGCAACGTAAATGCTGGTCATGTGACAATGACTATAATTAATTGTATAATGCAGTATTGTTGACGAATAAAAACAAGACTAAATGTGGTTTACAAAATAAAAACTATGCTAAAATGTCTTCATTTTTGTTCACCAAAACGAAACAAAATGTTATAAGTTTTTTCATCTAATTTAGCCGCGTTATTATTTATTATTATTATTATTTTGCAGTATTTCTGTTCCCTATGTCTCACTGTGCAAATGCAATTGACGTCACTTCCTCAAGCCCCACTCGCAGCATTGTTTAGATACTTGATCTATGTATCTATCCATGTATGTATCTATGTATCTACTTTGCAGTTATTTTAATGTACATTGATACATTGCAATTGCAGTTTGAACTCGGATCTGTCTTGCCACGTTAATGCCACAAAATTCACATTTACATTTACTTTTGTGGAAAACTTTTGTGTCTGCAGTATGTATAAAGAGTGCCCAAAATGGTAAAAAAAATTAATAATAATGAGCCACTCCTTTTCTATTAAATAATAGAAGGATCTGTGAAGGGTGTCAAATTAAAAAAATTACTTGAGTGGATTTGTGTAATGAACTTACTCTGGCCTCTTCCTTGGTGGTCCCCTGAGGGTCTCAGGACAGCAAACGTGTGCTCTATGGATTGAACACAATTTTGTAAACATTTTTAGATGTAATTAAATGTTGTAAAATGTTTCAGATTTCCTTTATCCCTGATTATGCTTTTACCTTGTGTGTTAGGGTTAGCAACACACCAGCTGTCTCCGTCATGGTCTGGCTGAGACATACGCACTGGAGCTGAGAAAAGTGGAGTAGGTAAGTTGAATCAAGCAGTTTAAGTGGAGTAATGACGGTTCATAATCTTAAAGGGACAGTTGCTTACATATAAAAAACAAAAATGTGTTAATTGTATAAAGCGATTATGAATCTTTAGAAGATTGGAATTAAGCCACTCATATTGTATCCGTTACTTCTACAATCTCTGTATGGACTATGAAAATGTAGGAACAGAAATCCCTGAGTTCATTGAATATTTGAAAAAGTTTTTGGGTTTAGAATGACATGATCTATGATTTAACTTTCCAGTTTGCTTCAAATGTTGATCTACATTTATCTTCCAGCTAGCCTAATACAACTAATTATTTACCTTGGAAGCTGGGGAGACTCTCACACCAGGTCTGTTGTTGGTCTTCCGTGTCCCTTTGTTGCTGATTGACACATGCTGTTGACAAATGGCGGAATCATTAGTGGCATTCCATATGCTAAAATTAAAAATCACCTTTAAAAATGGGTACACTGGTGATTCTTAGAATTTATTCACACAAAATAGGACCAAGCAGTGCAGCTGTATGCTTCAACAATTGGATAGTTGTAACTTTTATTAAACAATGTAGATTTGGATATAAAAATGAAATTAAGATAAAATATAAAGTTTAGACTTACAGTTGCTGAGAGCGTTTACTGCTCCGCTCTGTGAAACCTGAGGTTGCACAATAGGACCTGATAATAGAAATGTAACTTTTTGTGTTCTGTCTGTTAAACACCTTTAATCTTACTACATACTGGGTCATT
Source organism: Carassius auratus (assembly GCF_003368295.1). Lineage (NCBI taxonomy): Eukaryota > Metazoa > Chordata > Actinopteri > Cypriniformes > Cyprinidae > Carassius > Carassius auratus. Next base: position 18,932 of record NW_020528843.1, on the reverse strand, counting down.
TTGTGTCAGATCATCCAAAATTCAGAAACTTTCCTGAATCAAATTTGATATTTTCAATATTTTTTTTTTCTTAAACCAAAATATTGAATGTCACAAGATTGTTGAAGTCAACAGATTTTACTAATATAGCTACCAATCTTTATGTAAAAAATAAAATAACAATGCTGCCATCTTTCTAATTCCATGGTTATTTGGTTGTTAAATCTTCATGTTGAAAGATTCAACATGAAGATTCATTTTGGCATTCATTTTTTTATTACTATTATTTTTAATATCATTATTATTTTCCATTTACCTTTTTTTTTTAGTTTTGGAATTGCTGGAGGTTTTGGTGCAGGTGGAACACTTGTTTTGTTTGCAGCTTTTCTTTTTTTTTAATGGGTGGTTCTGCTGCCTCTGCATCTGATGAGTATATATGATCTGTACTTGTTTTCATTCTAGGAAAAAAAAAGATGCACTGCACACATTCATTGCCTCTTTGTGTGATGTAGCAAATACTCATAGAAATGTGCTCAATAACTTTTCTGCTTTATTTCTCCTTAAAGGGTTAGTTCACCCAAAAAAAATTAATTATGTCTTTAATTACTCACCCTCATGTTGTTCCAAACCTGTAAGACCTTTGTTCATCTTCAGAACACAATCTGAGAGCACTCTGATCCTGCATAGACAGCTTTGCAACTACTACCTCAAGGCCCAGAAAAAAAATAAGGACTATAGTGGTTCAACCTTAATTATGAACTGAGGATAATACTTTTTCAACAGTTATTTTTTTTCTGTGTCAGTCTCTGACATGCATTCATGAGAGGTGCTGATGCAGGAGCCGGCATTTTGACAAAAAAAAAAAAGCACTGTTTTAACAATGACTTTAATACCTTCCTGAGATGGTGGTGGCATTGATGTCTGTGGGGTATTTTATAATAATAATATATTAATTTTTGTTCCAAAGATGAACGCCGGTCTTGTTGGTTTGGAATGACATGAGGGTGAGACATTTGGGTGAACGCTCCCTTTAATGCCTCCCTTAAAACAGTTTATACTACTGGGGTGTTGAATGCTTGAATCTGATTGGCTGATGAGCATTCTGAGGTGTGCAATTATTTTCTGTGAAACGCACGGCGAACGTAGTTCCAGGCAGATCTCTTGACCACAATACAGTTCCACATCACTTTGCATAGTAAGCTGTAATAACAAATTACAGGACTAACAAAAACCAATCAGCCAATCAGATTTAAGCATTCAACGGCCTCGTAGTATTAAATGGTTTAATGCACAGCTAGCATTATCCCCTTACTTAAATGTTAAAGATGGATGACACATGAAGGCAAATGATGCCATTTTCATTTGTTAAATCATTTCTTTTTTCTTTTTGCGAGAGACCTACTTGGGAATCCTTTTTCCAGCAATTTCAGGTTCTGAGTTTATGTCAGAAGTA